>NC_089765.1:44411909-44416909 GCF_040412425.1 Macrobrachium rosenbergii | reverse complement strand
TCAGCTCTCCAACGAGCAGTCTCCTGTCCTTTCGTCTTCTCTAGTAGGAGCAATGTCGCTGGAAATGCTAGTAAAGGCCTTGTCACTTCTTATAGAGTGCTTACTCCAAGAACAGGACCAAAGACAGGGCCTAGGCAATGCCACTCTTGGTGTCACGTCCAACGTTCGCTGAGGAACTGCTCGTACCAAGCAGTGGAGCAGAGGAGAGGAAATCAGCCTCAGATGACCCAAGCAAACAGGACCCAGAACACTGGCAGCAACAGCCCTGGTTTATGTTACCCAAATTCCCACTGCCTCCAAGAGTGCCATCCTAACCATCTTGATCTCCCACAGTTCATAAGACAAATCACACACTGCAGCCAGCTTTGTCGAAATGAGGTCAGTGGGTGGAGGTCAGCATCTTTGACCTCATCTGAAAATGAAATGCTCGAAAACCAGATTCTTTATTGTGCAGTTGGGAAGGATCTTCAAAAGATCGCCGACAACTTTCAGCTAGACCATGGTAAGGTAAGTTATTCACTTACTATTTAAACAAATTCGTTTTTCAATGATTTTGGGGGTATTAAAAATTTGTCACTAAGCTAGTATAATATGCAGTGTACTTATGGTGCTCATTTGTTTATCACTGCCAGACTGAGAAGTACACTAAAACCATCTTTGCACTGATTTTAGAACCTTCCATTGTCACCATTGACTGTTTACTGCACATACATGGAAGTGACGATCACTAGTCTGAAAGTTGATGAAAGGAGTGAAATCTTCAGGCCTTTCTATAAGCATCCACATTTTCATAAGAAACTTGCCATGATTATGTAAGTACGCTGATTATAGTCCACTTTTAATGACATTTTCTCTTCTCTCTTTTTAGGTCATGAAGAAAAAGAAACAGGTAGCAGCGCTGAGTTTGATTTTCCCAGAAGCCTTCACACGGTGTCTTTCTGCATCTGTTCTATGCCTGGTCTGGTGGAGACTTCTTAATAAGTTGCGCTGATCATGAGAAAGGAGAATTAATTTTGAATATGCTTTATGCTCTCAGAACAAGAAGCAGTTTCTTATTGGTTTGCAAATGGAGGATATCTAGTTTTCGCTCCCAGGAATAGCAGTTGCTTTGTTATCTCTTGTGAGAATGGCATATACTTCGATGCTGCCTTCCAGAGTAACAGTAACAGTAGCAGTAGCAGTTACCTAGTTGGTGCCCATCAGAGGAGAGCTTCTTATGAATTGTCCCCTCAGAAATGCCCAACTGAAATAATCTTGCAGTTACTCTCCCACAGCAGCAGCTGTTTCACTGCTGCTCCTTAGGACAGCAATAACATTGGTGTAAGCTTAACAATGCATGAGCTTTCATGTTCTCTACCACAAGTCTTTCACAATGAAGCCTTAGGATAAAGGCCTCGACTGCAAAAAGATCTCATAGTGGAATAGAGGTCTTGAATGCAGAAGGATCCTTCCTCTAGTAGTCAGTATCTGTAGCTCCAAATGTGTGTACCATAGATGGCAATGATATTACTGAAAAGCTAAGAGGCCTTAAGGAACTGGCTTTATGCAGCCAAATCCTGTAGCCTTACGCTTAGTGACTATGAGGAAACAACAGCTATCACTATAAAGAATTATTTGTCAAGCCGCCTAGCTTTCAAAACTATAACGAGAAATAAGAGGTTAGATTAATGTAGGCTTTCCAAACAAGAAATGTGAATAAAGACATACTGAGATTTTTCAGAAGTATGAAAATCAACTCATTTTTTGTGCAACCAGAAACTGGTTGTCGCCACAGGGAAAGCGCCGAGTGTTAGTAGTCCACAAATTGTTTGTAGAATTAAGTTTCTATTATTATGATAAGGTTAACAATAAGTCATTGAGACATGCGAAACTACTCATCTGCCACTACCCTCATATCTTTCAGTATTTATAAAGAAATGGTGATGCCAATGAAACTTTTTACAATTTAATATTTTTCATTTTGCTTCTGTATAAAGCTTTTGGTCTCATAGGTTCAAAAAGTTCATTTTACTGTTGATCATTATGTTTATAGAGTTTTGTTGTATCAAACAGCTTACCTAGTTCCCTTCAATTCTGTATTTCTATATCTTGATCGTGGTATCTGCAGACATCATTTGGCAATCAAGATGTTACTGCAGTTACCACAAAGTATTACCGAAAATTCACTCATTTTACTTCAATGAAATGACAAACTTTAGGAAATACACTGGAGCAACTGTATTCCCAGGAATGCAGGAAATTTAGCTGAAAGTAGAAAAGAAAGAAACCTCATTTAATAGGGTTACACCATGAAGTATACCCACCAAATTAGACTCCCTTACCTAGCCTAGCCTAACCCAACCTTCCCGATACCTAACCTATCTTTACCTTACCTAACTAAACCTAATCCCAACTTACCTTACCCAGCCTATTCTTACCTAACTAAACTTAACCCTACTTTACCTTACCTAACTTAACCTAACCTAACTTTACCATCTCTTAACCTAACCTTAGATGCCCTCAGACCCCCTTTATATGAAATCGAAGAAACACATTCAACCAAGTGCATATTCTCCCAACAATTTTAAAATCAATTTCTAAAGGCAGCTACAGAATATTCATGACAGCGTGATTTATAACATCTTGGAATGGTTGCGGTTGACTAACGATATATGTAATATATATATATATATATATATATATATATATATATATATATATATATATATATATGTATGTATGTGTATGTATATATGTATGTACATATGTATGCATTAGTCTATGTATATGTATATATCAGACAATTACCCATTGTATTTACAATGTATCTGCTCCAGACTTAGTATTCTTGCTTTCCTCGACTTACTTATAACATTCTTACTTAACATAATTTTACATTTCTCCTGACTACTCTAAGTAGAAATGAAGCCAGCAGTCTTTCAGCAATGAGAGGAAGCAAACCCGAGCATCGTTGTATATAGGATTGAGGAGATAGTTCTTAGCAGTTATCTATAGAGACACCAGTGCTTCAGTCGCTGTCGTGTTTTGGTGTACATACTGTAGATGCCAGCAGTAATTGAGGGATTACTGAGAACTTTGATTTAAATGGAAAGGTTTTTTATTTGTATGTGACGTTGTTTAAGACCTCTGAAAGTTGTATTTTTGTGCATGTCCATTTGCAATGACATTTTTACCTGAGACTGGAAGTGTTTTTGAAGTTTTTTTAAATCTTTGAGGCCAAAGTGTATTCAGATACTGTTGTTTGTGTTTCCTCGAACTACTGTAATCATTATCGTCAAACCAACTATACTACATGCAAAGAAAAAATGGATGAATGAAAACATATTTCCGATAAAAGAATAAGTATTTGCTGAAGCAAAAGAGGCTACTGTTTATAAGCTATTCTAAATATATTATTAGATTTAGCGGTATGACACAAGTAAGTCACTTAAAGCTATATGTGAATATACTCGTAAGTCCACGGTACTTAATTTTCTCAGTAGATCAAGATTATGGGTAAAATTTAATGTACTTATAGATTAAGATTATCTTGGTGTACTGTCCATCAAGAATTGACTCTGCCATTGAGAGAGAGAGAGAGAGAGAGAGAGAGAGAGAGAGAGAGAGAGAGGAACTGATCAAAATAAATTAATGTCTTTCAAATTTTGTAGCTATATGGTGCTGTAAATAATAATATGAGCATTATTTTCCATGAACAAGGTAGCGTTACGATCAGGTTATTTTTCCTCATCATTATATGGCATATTGTTGAGAAGATTTCATTTTACACTTTGTCAAATTACTTGCTTCTCATATTCCAAACTTTGGTACTCTCTCCATGTTTTTGTTGTCCTTATGGGGCTAAGCCCCATGCTTTGGGCCTTTCCCCTTTATCCATCAGGTCTTTTTTCGGACTTTGATTAAAAATTTTCGTGTTTATAACTGATTATTTATACCAAAGCTAAATTTATGTAGCATTATTTTTACTGATGCAGGAATTACAATTTTCTACTTACAATATCACGTTGTATAAATTACCTTATTCTCTCTTCTAATGATAATATGGATACATTGCCGTGGTCGTTTTTCCTTCTTTTTTTTATCCTTCTCTAACGTCTGTCCTCGATCATCAAAGCTAATGAGATTGACAGATCATTTTAACAGATTCTCACTGCTGTGAGTTACTTCAGAGGTGTAGCAAATAAATTTTTGCTAAAGCCGATTCAATTTTTATTGCCTTCAACAGGATATACACGCCGATATATATATATATATATATATATATATATATATATATATATATATATATATATATATATATATATATATATATATATATATATATATATGTATATATATATGTATATGTATATATATATATATATATATATGTGTGTGAAAATATATTTCATATATATATATAAATATTTGTATATATTTATAAAATATATATATATATATATATATATATATATATACATATATATACATATATATTTTCATTTACATTTATTATGGTTTTCGCTTTACCATCATTAATTTTAAAGTAAATAATAAAAACAATTTATTTTGTTTACAAACAAGATTTAAATAAAACTTACTTGTAAAAGTTTCTAATACGACTTTTGCTTCCAAATGATTTTTATTCCTCATCAAATGATCTTGAAATATTGATAAGTTCGAAAGGCTAATTTGCTAATAGTACATAGGTATCTTTCAAAATAAATTATTTCTTAGATTTATTGCCTTTCAGATGAGCATTGTTTAAATACCTGTTCATTTTATTTAAAAGAAAATTATTTTTGAAAGGTATATGTTTCGATATTCTTTTGTCAAACTTTAATGAAACAATAATTTTTTTTAATCTGAAAATATGTTATCAAGACTTTGAAAACATTCGTTAATTGTAAATTATTTTTAATCAAAACTTTGGCTAAATTATTTTTAATCAAAACCTTTGCTAAAATTCCAAGTTTCAAAGCAGCTCTTGAAATTCGTACTACGATTTAAAAATTATTCCT
>NC_089765.1:44334409-44406909 GCF_040412425.1 Macrobrachium rosenbergii | reverse complement strand
CCTTTCAGCTTGTCAGTTAACTGATGCATAATACCTTTCCTGGCGACGCATAGAATTCTAGAAGAAAAATTGGAACCCGAGGAGCGCATTCTACTGGTCAGGGTTAGAACGTGTTCCAGACTGACTGCCACGTAATGAAATCCACTCGAAGCGTCTGATATTGTGAAGCCTCCGAATTTCCTTTTTGTGAGACATACCAATTTTGTGAAAAGAGGAGACCGATTGTGAATGGTACCATATGCTCCTAACAAATAATGGCTTGTAGCACCACAAAGTAGGCTATATCCGCGTGTTTCTCTTTAGAAGTTCTCCAAGGTTTATAACTCGTGACCTACAGAGCATCCTGCGCTCACATATCAAGAGAGTGAGTTCCGCGGGACTTCTTTTTCAATCCATGGGAACGCGTTCCTTAATGGCCTTGCTAAATAACAGAATCTCCCTTCATCTGGTATACTTCAGAGCAAGAGACAACAAGGTACGAGAATCCAGCTGATTCCCGTACTTATGTTTTTTGCAACGTCGCAAAAAAAAAACTTTCTTAATCAAAGCAGATTACTGAACACCATTAAAACTGCCTACACGAACATGTATGATGGATCCTGCGTATGAGGTATTCATGCTGGTCTTTCCGTTTGTCTGTCACGGTGTTGCGTGCTTTCAAACCGAGAGTCAAGACTGACACAGATCATCTTAATATTAGATGGGACAAAGTGAATTAGATAATAGTGAGAAGCAATACTCGGGGGCGTGGACCTGTGAAGGCGCCACTCGCTTATCGGAGGCTTTGGCCGAAAGAACAGTTCTTCAGTGCTCGGCTTACTTCAGGGCTGTTAGGTCAGTTCATTTCATTGGTTTTGTTTCGCTCTGCTGCCTGTGACAGAAGTTTACACGTCGTTCATCTTCCAAGAAGCTTTAGGAAGTGATAGAATTAATAATATATATATATATATATATATATATATATATATATATATATATATATATATATATATATATATATATGAGTGCACGTAGGAAGTGATAGAATTAATAAATATATAAATTTTATATATATATATATATATATATATATATATATATATATATATATATATATGAGTATATGATATATATATATATATATATATATATATATATATATATTTTTTTTTTTAAATGTGTGCCTGAGTATTAGTTAATCTATACACACATCTATATATAATATATATATATATATATATATATATATATATATATAAAATATATAAATATATATATAATATATATATACATATATTTAATAAAAATATGTGCCTAAGTATTAGTTAATCCATACACACACACACACACACACACACACATATATATATATATATATATATATATATATATATATATATATATATATATATATATATATATATATATATATATATATATATATATATATATACTGTATATGCAGAATCTACTGGTCACTTTTTACCAGATACATACGTAATTTTAATAGCCACAATGCCCTCTTAACTTCTCGAATTCTTCGCGCTTTTTTGGATAAGCTTGTATATATGTAGATTCTACATATATACTTCAGCCTAAAAAGCAATAAAAACGATTGTCCTCTTGGCTACGATGGTGAAGATGGGTCTATTCCAGCTCTATTGCATATATCTGAAAACGACAGATACATGTACTGTATACATGAGAGGCAATATACTTTTATCCTTCTCGTGGTCAGGTCGGCAACGCGACCTAGTTGTGATTATGGAACCCGGGCTCGTTTCCCGCTACCGGACATCATAATATCTTCATATTTCTTGCACTTGAATGTTAACGCTTTTTATTGACAACCGTATCCAAATAAGCGCGAAGAATTCGAGAAGTTAAGAGGGCATTGTGGCTATTAAAATTACACTATATAATAAATATATAAAATATATATATATATATATATATATATATATTATATATATATGTGTGTATATACATATAATATATATATAGTATACATATACATATATATATATATATTTATTTATATAAATGCCTGTGTGAAGTTCTCATGGAACTTCAGCACAATACTAAAAGTGAAACAAACAGACAAAATTTAGACCCAGAACTGTTTCGAGTAATTTATCCAGGTGCTAGTAAAAAGAAAACAATCGATATTAAGACCAATGGTTTCAGTGAAGGATTTTTTTGCAGAAAGGACGCATTGCTTGGCAATCGCCTGGTATCACAAGCTTAACAGTTAAAGCAGATAACTTTTAAAGTTATCATAAGCAGACCAAGATGTATTATTGACAGGCAATAAGAATTCAGGCATCAAGAATGTTTAGCCACATCAAGAGACGGATGTTCTTTGTAGCTGCGTGAAAAATGTGCCGGCAAAAAAATATGTGTTAATATGGAATGGAATATAAAATTTAGTTCAACGGCCAAGCGCTGAGACCTAGAGGTCATTCAGCACTGAAAGGGAAATTGAGAATAAAAAGGTCTTAATAGTGTAACAGGAGAAAAACGCCTCAGTTACATCATGAAACAATTGTTAGAAGAGGGTGGAAAGTAGGATGGAAGAAAGAGCATATGAACGGAATTAGAGAACGAGAAATGAAAGTGTTGTAGCTAGGGAACGAAGCGGCACTGCAAAGGACCTTAAGTAATGACTACAGTTTATCGCGTGAGGTGCTCTGGCGGCACCAGCCCCCTGCGAGGTGTATGTTAACATGTAGGGGAATTCACACCTTATGAACTTATTAGAAATACGTGAAATAGGAAACGGAAAATAAATTAAAATACTTTAGGTCCATTACACTGATATGATGGGAAATACCTTGTAGCATTAGACAAGTTTGGATTCAACAATGTTACGATTACAAGAATCTAAACGTGTTAATATGGAAATTCTTTGCACTCTCAGACCTACTGTTGCATAAGATTGCCGAAAAACTATACATGCACATGTGTGTATTCTATATATATACATATGTGTATGTGTATACAGTACATATATATGTATACAGTACATATATAATGTCCTTGCCGCTACTTATAGATATACATAAAGTGGTACATTACTCTAATATGTCTTGAATACCTTTGTTCCACAGCTTTTAGTACTATATAGGCCACAACACTGATACTTTCAGATTTCTTAAATGAAACCTGTATTTAAGTTTATATGCAGAGAAAGTCTGCTCGAATAATGAGGACATAATTAGCAACCCCCACTTATTTTTTTTAATCAGCCCTCCCCAACAAATTGATTATTAGTTGAAGATCTCTGGTGTTTAGTTGTGTCTACGTAGGTACACTCGGCAAGGAAAGTGAAGATACAGTTTTTTTAAATCTTCGGACATATATTGCCCGATAATGCGATATCTGGCAACTTTAGAAAGGGGACGAGCTTCAGTCTTATTGTGTTTGTTTTTTGCTTGACCTCCTATAACTTTCAATCATATTCTACGGTTCTGAAATCATTGATACTTAAATGCAGTAGTAAGCTTTACAGTATTCGTTCAAGTTGTAATCTGCAGCGACAGTTCCGAGTAAAATACACATTTTTCGACATAACCTACCAAGTAACCTTACACAAATGAATTTATGACACCACAATGAACGGAATGCTTGCATAATCGGAAACGCGATCTTCCATAATGAAATCAAGAGTTAAATTTGAGCAATGTCCAACGAAAAACGTGGGGAACAATAAAGGAATGAATGCAATGTTATGATGAGAGAGAGAGAGAGAGAGAGAGAGAGAGAGAGAGAGAGAGAGAGAGAGAGAGAGAGAGAGAGAGAGAGTCTGCTGTTGTGTAAGCCTAGGCCTATATGTAGAGCTACTCATTTCATTTTTTTTTTTCTTTTAGAGATTGAGCGATACTATATTTGTATAGTATGTTTTAGCAATGGAGAGAGAGAGAGAGAGAGAGAGAGAGAGAGAGAGAGAGAGAGAGAGAGAGAGAGAGAGAGAGAGAGAGAGAGAAACTATGGCAGCGTCAAGAAACATCCAGTTACTTGTGTTTTCCCGCAATTTATCGCGCTGCTCCTCACATCATACAGAACGCTCTTGCGGATTTAAACAGATTTGGTCAACCTACCGCGGCTGTCACAACATTAACTGCCACTAATAATTCCAGCTGACTTTTAACACCTGAAATACAAATATGAATGTGTAAAAATTAAAGAAATTATCATTGCCTCGTATGATGATGCAATAATAAGCCTGTTCATAGCGAAAAACGAGTAAATATTGCCGTTCTGATAAACAGTACTACACCGAGATATCAATACACTATCTTTTAGATCTCTATGAACGAAGTCATCTGAGAAATTCTGATTACTTCGGACATCCATGGTGTTTTTAAGTATCTGAACGTTTTTGTTTTGCAGATTTAATGTATATGATATAATTTGCAGTGTATTTTCATATTTTAGAGTAAATTTACCGAGATTATGTGTTTTCTGTAAGAAAAAAATTAAAATTCGATGAACAAAATCTAATGAAAACTATATCCTCACTTTCCTTGCCAAGTGTACAAATTGCCTGAATGCGGTAGAGAGAACTTTCACCTATTGCACTTCTAAATTAGTTTATAAACGGTAAAACATACCGAGAAACGCCTGCAACGCCTTTCTCGCATACTTTACTTTGGCTGAGTTTTAATAAAGTAACAAATATAAATTAAGTTCTTTATATATGTGCCCTTTGTAAAGAAAATATCACAAGCTAACCAAATAAGGCTTTGAAACAACCGCAAAGGTAATCGAGAGGTTCTTCAACTTGAATCTACCTGAGAAGAAACAGCATTTATATACTTATTCATTCATGTAGCAGCCATATCACTGTGCCCAAATAATGTCATTTGAAGAACATCGAGTTTAAACTATTAGGAATAAAATAACTACTATAGATACTGGTCATTTTGATACAGGCTATTCGGTTGTAAGTCTTCCACTAGGGGCTAACAGAACTCGTGTGCCACAGTGGCTGAATCCTTTTCACTGTAAACTGTCATTTTATTTCGTACTAAAAGGCAGGTTTGTACGCATTTAATAATGTTAATAAAATACACTTGATATTTATGTTTATAGTTTTAAACGTTCTGTTTCGGAGATAATTTTCCATAGGTATGACTAGAGCAGAGTAGCGTACATGCCGTAGGCCTAGTCTGTTTCTAAATCTGAAAACTATTTAGCAATATCAGTCCGGATGTAGTAATGGTCACTCTCTTTTTCTTTTCATTCTTCCCTCGTAAAAGAAAGTGCCGATTGTTTTACTACAAGATGATGACTATGCCCCCAACTTTAATTTTTCAACCGATATGGTCTCCTTTGCGCAAACCGAGAGGGCAAGATGCCAAAAGATCCCAAATCCGTAGCAGTGGTACAGTACCCTGATGGAAAACTTCGATTCAAGATATATTATATATTGTAATGCAATTATTTGGAGGAGCTGGCACACGGTAACTTTTCCTTTTTCAGCATCTATTATCATCTTCCTTTTGCATCGTAACTGATAGACTGCAGGTGCAGTGTTTTTCATCTTGCAGCCCCAGTTCACCACAATTATTTACCACAGACTGGACAGGAATGCCAATCCAACTCCCAAACTAACATCAATAGTAATTAATTCAACGTTCAGTAGAAGTATGTCTAACTCGAATAGTAATTAAATTAAAATTCAATGACTTGAATAGGCCTAGATCATTTTCAGATTTTTGTCTAATTTACGGATACTTGACAATTTCTTCTAAAACATAACATTAAAATAATTTTATGTACGAAAGGAGTGTATCAATTGTAGCCTATTACGCAGACAAATGCATGCAGATACATACATACAAGTCAGCCAGTGAAGTGGAAAAAAAAAATTACAGTTTGCAGTAGACACGTTTCGAATTACGCTAGAGAATGAGCACCACTTACACCGCTTAGCGGCACTGCCACACAAGATCCTGAAACAGAATGCGTCACATTGGTCAATTATACTTCTATTGTGTATGATTACACTTTTATTGCAGCCATTTGGGGAGGGGCATTGGAAAGAGTTTCCCCTGTCTTCCGATGTAAATGGATCTGCTGACCGTCACAAGATAAAAATGTTGATCTCCAGTTTTACCGCTAGTAGGCCTACTGGCTACATTGCGCAAACTGGGAAGCAAGTAGATCCCGTAAAATCTGCTATGGGGCAAAGTTAGCTTGCGCAGTCTTAGTACTGTATAAGAGCCTAGACATTGGAATTTTCCTAAAAATACACCTTCTTCTAATTCTACTTCTTTTTACCATGTGTTGGAGCTCGTAGAGTTTGATGAAAAATTCTAACAAGAACGTTTTCGGTACAAATATTTGTTGTTTTAAATATTAAACTGGCCTTATACCACCACAAGCGCTTCCTCTTCGGGCAACCTCTTCGAGGAACTTCTTTTAAAAAAAACATGAGCGGTGTGTACAACTAAAATTGTCTCTAAGAAATTGTGGCATATTTTCACGCTCGGTAAAATAAAAAAAAATTTTGCTGAATATCCTTTGAAGCATTTTACATTAAATGGCTCAGAATACTTATTAAATTTTTTTTATTTTCTGTCGTAATTTATCTTGACGCTTGCAGCCATATTTTTAAAAACAACACGCTAATGTGTTCGTACAAGCTCGAACACAGGGTCAAGTTTATGAATCAGAAAATCATATTAACATAACTGATCCTTTCCTTATTATAGTAGCAGAAAAAATGTTTCATAGTTCTCCTTACGATTGATGCAAGAAATTGTCTGAAAAAATAAGTGTAGAATCTTTGAACCGTATTCGTATGTGAAGTTTGAGTTGATTATGAAAATAACTGTAACTCGGATGTGGATTTCCAAATAAATAACAGTAATAAAAATCAGAATTTGTAACATGATGATGATGATGAAACAGGAATGAAAGTGGATTTTTTCCAATACTTTCAGGTCCCAACTCGAGGATGAAGCTTACTGCCTCTAGCTTGAACACAAGTGAGTAAATCATGTTTCTCTTGCCTAAATATACCCGTAAATATAATAAATACATTATAAAGAGAAACGTGTGATAAAAAAGCAATACCAAATAACCCGGTCTGTGAGGTATTTTTATAAGGCTTTCATATATTGCTTATTACCGCTTTTCCCCTTTTATTCCTCGCTCGCTAGTCGCAATGTTCATCAGCACATTCATCGTGTCCGTTGACAGCATGAGAAGTCTTGTCCAGTCGACGAATTCACCGGAAATTCTAAATTCAAGGTAAGAATTGAATCTCAATATGACGGAGGATAATGTTATCAACCAAAATTCTTTTGAAACAAAGTTTGAAAAATACGATTTCTGGTGCGGTGTTCTGTCAGTGTCAATGATGAGCCTAGAAAACTCACAAAATTAGTGTCTTTCTTTTTTCAACAGTTTTGATTTCATACTTATTTGAAATGAAGTACTGATGTCCTCTCTTTATTTTAGTTTAAATACCCTATATTCTCGTATTCAATCACAGCGATTTTCCTTCCTCGCTGGAGTTATTAGCTAATGTGCATGACATGTGCGTGTATGGCATTTATGAACGCTGAAATCTAACGCATGTAACTCTGCATTCGTAAAGTCTGTTTTAATTATCAACCCGTTTCTTCGTAATTCGTAGCTTGTTGTCTGTGCCTGAAATATTAGCGGTTGTAAGAGATTTGGATAACCCCCAGGCGGTTCATTTGCAACTTCTCTACGACCTGAAATACGAAGGTAAGTTTATGTTCACAGTTGTGGAACCTCACTTGTTTTAGAATGACTATCGCAGTGAATTGCAGACTGCTGTTTAAACATTAAAGAAACAGTGTTGAAGAACGCAGTCCTTGCTAAATATGTATATTGAAGACGTGAACTGTAATCCACAGTGATATATCGAAGACGTGAACTGTAATCCACAGTGATAAATTTCATTATTTCTATTATTGATATACAACTTAAGGAGTATAAATCTTTAAAAGGTAAGCACAGTGTACCTATAGGAACCATGCATTCTTGTGATTGTTTTACCATTTTCTGTGTTAGGTTTTATCTTCTTTGTTTGCTTGCCTGTAAATGTCTGTCGTCAGTTGTAAAAACAAACATAGCACTCTTTATAAGCGTAACGTGACAGCAGGATTCTAAAGAAGTATGCAAAGCAAATAACGTAGTGCTTTACGAACAAGAAACGAGTTCATCCAATGGTGCGACAGAGTCTACAGTAACATGAATCCACTCCTCACTTATCAACTTGGTCAGGTTCTTAAGTCAACGTTTTAAGCCAAAGTGAAAATCGGGTTATCTAAGATTGTTTGAGAGTTTTCTGTGGATTACCCTAATGGAAGTAAACGTTTTTCTCCTAACGTCAAACATAATCTACACTTTTGCTAAGATCTTTTTAACTCATATCTTTAACGGTATTCCATACCATTCAAGCTTACGATAATCTACCACAGATCTGTAATGTCTTTGTGAATGCTTTCTAAACCATTAAGAGAATATTCATTTAACTACAGGGATTTCTGCTCTTTATTCACAAGCTTAATACTGTAAGACTCAATTTTGGACATTTTCTTATCATATAAGTTATAAGTCAACTGTAATTGGTGAATGATAATCAGGGAATAATTACGCATTCACTTATGTTGTTGACTGGACTGGCCTTATGCCAGCACGGGCTCTTGATCCTCGCAGAACTCGTAAACTCAGTAACGTATGTACACACATACTCATAGAAAATGAAACAAAACCATAGATAAAGAACTAATATATATATATATATATATATATATATATATATATATATATATATATATATATATATATATATATATATTTATATATATACATGCATTATATATATTAATAAATGTAATGCATATATAATTTCTATATAAATATATATATATATATATATATATATATATATATATATATATATATATATATATATATATAAATAACCTAACACAGATCTATCCAGTCTTTGTGAATGCTTAATAAACAATTACGAGAATATTCATTCAACTACAGGGATTTCTCCTTTTCATTCACAAGCTTAATACTGTAAGTCTCAGTTTAGGACATATAATATTATTTATATGCATTAATATATATGTACATATATGTATGTATACTGTATACATATATGTATACATATATATATATAATATATTTTATATATATACAGTATAT
Source organism: Macrobrachium rosenbergii (assembly GCF_040412425.1). Classification (NCBI taxonomy): domain Eukaryota; kingdom Metazoa; phylum Arthropoda; class Malacostraca; order Decapoda; family Palaemonidae; genus Macrobrachium; species Macrobrachium rosenbergii. The sequence continues at coordinate 44,397,729 of NC_089765.1, read as the reverse complement.
ATAATTTAATATATATCGTAGCTTTTTTCAACTTATTAAAACTGCTCTTGAGAAAGAGAGGCCAATTTACTACTTGGGGGAGAAGGAACCTTTCGGCGCTCGCTCTAGCTCTAGCTCTAGCTCTAGCTCTAGCTCTAGCTCTAGCTCTAGCTCTAGCTCTAGCTCTAGCTCTAGCTCTCGCTCTCGCTCTCGCTCTCTGGATTCGTCGTAAATATTGAAAACTGTTCTTTATTTTGTTGCCCATCCAGTGCATTTTGGTTGTGTGTAATGCTAGTACTAGGTATGGGAGAGGTTGTAGCGTTTTAAGCTCTCAGATATCGTGAAAAGTACTTACAGTATATATTTCACGTTGAAATTTAGCACATTTGACAAAATCCCCGCTCACTGTGAGTTCTGTTATGAGTTATCAATCTCCAGATGTATTTTTTTTTTTTTAGCAGACAGCGCTCCTGTAGCCATCTTTGAAAGTTTAGTTCCTTTTTAAAGTTAGAGGAATCTATTTCAAGCCCTTTTGTTCACTGGATTCTGTTTCCTCATATTTTCCCATATAGTATATTTGAAAGTATGCTGTTCTCTGTATACACAACACACACATATATATATATATACATTATATATATATATATATATATATATATATATATATATATATATATATATATTATATATATATATATATATATATATATATTATATATATATATATTATTTATATGGATTTTTTATATATATATATATATATATATATATATATATATATATATATATATATATATATATATATATATATATATATATATATATATATATATATATATATATATATATATATATATATATATTATATATATTATACCATAACCTTTCTTCAAAAACTAACCTTTCTCAGAACCATACTCTGGTCTTGCCATGTACCATTATCAGGGTACCATATGCTGACCTTGCTATAAAATGCCACTTATCCAGTGCCATAAAGTATCCTGACAGTTATAACTTCTCTGGCAATCTGACCCTGCCCAATGTTATGACGTGACTGCAGTGTCAGGGACTGATCCTGTCCATTATAAAAATAATCACTTTCTACAGAAGCAAAAAAAAAAAAGTATTTTCATACACTAAGCTTACAAACTGCCTTGGCCTATGTTCACTGTAATAATCTGACTAAGTCAAGTGTCATACTATGGCTCTTCCTGGTAAGAAAGCCTGCTTTTGCTTTAATGTACGTTACTTAAAATTTGATGTCTTCTTACGTCTTTTGACCATTCAGCCCCATTATTAATAAGTCCTTCTATAGAATGAATATGCACCTGCTAACTGCACTGCAACCCAAAGGTATGGTTGGGATCATATCGAAGCAGTTTTCTGCCTCGGTAGCCGGGCTGATGGTGTTCCAGGGAAAAGTCACAAATTCTCTCCTTTCCGTCATGTTGAACGCGGCCACAGATTCGACCTTCCTTTTGGTCATATGCTCACCTGAAGATGTCCTGGACATGTTTGCACAGGTAAGACTTTTTCGCTTTTGCAACAAGAAAATGTTGATTTTTAGATTTTCGAGTTATAAATTTATACATGATATAACTGCAATACGATTGGTTTTTGTACGTGCTCCTTATGATGAAGTTACTTTATTTTAGGAATTCATTTGTTTTCCCTAGGTCATCTGACGAACTCATGATGGGGTTTCTATTTTCTCCCTCTTGGCAAATATACCAAATGTGAAGAAAATATATTGATTTTGTAAATTTTCACTCTTATAAAAAACAAGTACCAGTGAATGCCTACTATAAACGTTTGAATGATGTATGAAAAACTGCTTAACCTAATAGTATCAAATTCGGTCTTAACCCGTTCATTACAGACTTGAGAAGTTTTTAGAAAGACTTCCATAACATTTCCAATAGAGCTGTACAAATATTTACAACATTTTTTATTCTAATACTTGATAACCGATGAGACTGGAACAAGTTCTTAGGTAACCATTTGAGTTAACTATTTTCTAATCTAACAAGTACCTTGCTAAACCTCTTGACCTTGACGACGAAATCATAATGACTTAACCTGTCCGCTGAGAGGAAGAAGTTCAAAGATTCAAACAGGAAACTGACCAAATTTCACCAAGCAATTTTGGATGTGCACATTTCGGCTATTCGGACCATAACCTAATCTATTTACCTAGCTCAGGCTGATGCATTCTGAAGCTGGATTTAAACCTTTTGATTTAAAACTTTTAAGTGTTCACGCAACCTCACCTTTTTATAGAAGAGATTGAACTCCGATATAAACTTTTTCAATGATAACTAAACCTCATAACTAATTGTTAACAGAAGACTCTTGAGAATCTAATTCAAACCTTCTGAATGTCAACACCTCATAAATCGCGATTAATGGACGACTTTGTGAACTCCGTTTAAATTTGAATGCTAAAACAAACTAGTAATTCACTGTCAGTGAATTATATCGTGAACGTGATCCATACCATTTAAATGCTAATGCAACCTCATAACTCACTGTCAACAGAAGGCCCGGGGAACTCTAATTTATCTTTTTTGATTGTTAGCTCATAGCTTTGGGCTAATGGAATACATCATAACCACTAATTTAAATCTCTTAAATGATAACAACACCTCACAAGTCATTGTAATTGAGGGAAATTGTAAGAGAATATACCATTTAACGCTAACAAGACCACAGCACTATCAATAGAAGAAACTCGGAGTTCTAATTTCAATCGTTTAAATGGTAACACAGTCTCGTCACTCACTATTAATGAAAGACATTGCTAACTCCAATTTAAGCTTTTTAAATGTTGACACAGCCTCATCACTCACTGTTAATGGAAGACATTCCTAACGCTGATTTCACCCTTTTAAATGCTAACACAACCTCGTCACTCACCGTTAATGGAAGACATTGCTAACTCCAATTTAAGCCTTTTAAATGCTAACACAGACTCGTCACTTACTGTTAATGGAAGACATTCCTAACTCCAATTTAAGCCTTTTAAATGCTAACACAGCCTCGTCACTCACTGTTAATGGAAGACATTCCTAACTCCAATTTAAGCCTTTTAAATGCTAACACAGCCTCGTCACTCACTGTTAATGGAAGACATTCCTAACTCCAATTTAAGCCTTTTAAATGCTAAAACAGCCTCGTCACTCACTGTTAATGGAAGACATTTCTAACTCCAATTTAAGCCTTTAAATGCTAACACAGCCTCGTCACTCACTGTTAAGGGAAGACATTCCTAACTCCAATTTAAGCCTTTTAAATGCTAACACAGCCTCGTCATTCACTGTTAAGGGAAGACATTCCTAACTCAAATTTAAGCCTTTTAAATGCTAACACAGTCTCGTCACTCACTGTTCATGGAAGACAATCCTGACGCTGATTTAACCCTTTTAAATGCTAACACAACCTCGTCACTCACTGTTAATGGGAGACATTCCTAACTCCAATTTAAGCCTTTTAAATGTTAACACAGCCTCGTCACTCAACTGTTAATGGAAGACATTTCTAACTCCAATTTAAGCCTTTTAAATTCTAACACAGCCTCGTCGCTCACTGTTAATGGAAGACATTCCTAACTCCAATTTAAGCCTTTTAAATGCTAACACAGCCTCGTCACTCACTGTTAATGGAAGACATTCCTGACTCCAATTTAAGCCTTTTAAATGCTAACACACCCTCGTCACTCGGTGTTAATGACACACATTCCTCACTCAAATTTAAGCCTTTTAAATGCTAACACAGCCTCGTCATTCTGTTAATGAAAGACATTCCTAACTCCAATTTAAGCCTTTTAAATGCTAGCACAGCCTCGTCATTCTATGTTAATAGAAGACATTGCTAACTCTGATTTAAGGCTTTTAAATGCTAACATTGCCTCGTCACTCACTGTTAATGGAAAACATTCCTAACTCAGATTTGTGCCTTTTAAATGCTAACACAGCCTCGTCACACATAGTTAATGGAAGACATTCCTAACTCCAATTTAAGCCTTTTAAATGCTAACACAGCCTCGTCATTCTATGTTAATGGAAAACCTTGCTAACACTGATTTCAAACTTTTAAACGCTAACACAGCCTCGTCACTCACTGATAATGGAAGACATTCCTAAGTTTTAAGCTTTTTAAATGCTAACACAGCCTCATCACTCACTGTTAATGGAAGACATTCCTAACTCCAATTTAAGCCTTTTAAATGCTAACACAGCCTCGTCATTCTATGTTAATTTAAGACATTTGCTAACTCTGATTTAAGACTTTTAAATGGTAACACGGCCTCGTCACTCACTGTTAATGGAAGACATTCCCAACTCCAATTTAAGCTTTTTAAATGCTAACACAGACTCGTCACACTGTTAACTGAAGACATTCCTAACTCAGATTTAAGCCTTTTAAATGCTAACACAGCCTCGTCACTCACTGTTAATGCAAGACATTCCTAACTCCAATTTAAGCCTTTTAAATGCTAACACAGCCTCGTTACTCACTGGTAATGGAAGACATTCCTAACTCCAATTTAAGCCTTTTAAATGCTAACACAACCTCGTCACTCACTGTTAATGGAAGACATTCCTAACTCAGATTTAAGCCTTTTAAATGCTAACACAGCCTAGTCACTCACTGTTAATGGAGGGCATTCCTAACTCCAATTTAAGCCTTTTAAATGCTAACACAGTCTCGTCACTCACTGTTAATGGAAGACATTCCTAACTCCAATTTAAGCCTTTTAAATGCTAACACAGCCTAGTCACTCACTGTTAATGGAGGGCATTCCTAACTCCAATTTAAGCCTTTTAAATGCTAACACAGTCTCGTCACTCGCTGTTAATGGAAGACATTCCTAACGCTCATTTCACCCTTTTAAATGCTAACACAGCCTAGTCACTTACTGTTAATGGCAGACATTCCTAACTCAGATTTAAGCCTTTTAAATGCTAACACAGCCTTGTCACTCACTGTTAATGGAAGACGTTGCTAACTCCAATTTAAGCCTTTTAAATGGTAACAGAGCCTCGTCACTCACTGTTAATGGAAGATATTCCTAACTCCAATTTAAGCCTTTTAAATGCTAACACAGCCTCGTCACTCACTGTTAATGGAAGATATTCCTAACTCCAATTTAAGCCTTTTAAATGCTAACACAACATGGTCTATCCCTGCTAACAGAAGGCATTGCTAACTCTGATATAAGCCTTTTATATACATACTAACACAGGGGAGTAACTTTAGATAATCTTTTATCAGGAACTACAACGCAGGAAGATGGTACACTGCTTCTGGGTGATACAAACTTATGCGAGATACACTCAACAGATCTTGGCGAAAAAACTTTTATAGGAATAATAAGCGGTGCCAATATAGACCTCATAAGGAGTTGGGTATCTGAAGGGGTAAACTGGACACCTGCAAGATGCATTTTAGTATGTGGTATCTATGATATTTTGGATGATACAACGTCATCGACCATCCTGGCTAACTTAAGTAGTCTCGTTATGGAACTTAAGAAAGTTAATGAAAATATGGAAATCAACGAATGTCAGCTGTTTCCGAACCTTCGTGTTAACGAATATCAGAACATTATTACCTACCATAACAACTAAGTGAACGGTGTTTAGGCAAAGGTATATTAGATATAAACTGAGTCGTCTTTCAAGCTAGCTACTGGAGAAACAGATGAAATGTGTTTTCACCTGACCAATGAAAACCCTGGAATTTTTTTAAATAGGTGCGGTGCAATGAGGCTGCTCGAGTCTCTTGGCAAGAAGGGAATCGGTTACTGGACACCGGTGGAATTCAGGGCAGACCACTAATAGGGATCGCACTAACTACAGGAAGGATCAGCGTGGAGAGAATGGGGCCATCAAGAAGTATCGTAAGATGATGGCAAAAACTACGGACAAAATCAACGTTATCAATCCCGCCCCGGATGTTATAATTGTGGTGAACATAACCACAATCAGAGTTCATGTTATTATGATCACAGAATCAGATGCAAAAGCTGCCATGGTTTAGGCGATAAAAGTCGATGATGCCCTCGCTATGCTCCATAGGATAACGACCAGAAGATGGCACGGCAGAAGGTACAGTGAGGATCGCTACTCTGAGAAGGATGTGAGAAATCCGCTAACTATAAAACACATAAATGCTCTGTCTTTATTATTGTTTTTTGATGAAGCAGAAGTGCTAATAAAAGAAAGGCAAACAGACATTGTATGTATAAGTAAAACAGGGCTAGATTCGGGTATCCGAGACAGTTTTGTAAACATTTCATATTTTAAGATCTATCGTTGCGACCAGGGAGGAGGAAGAGGAGAACTTGTATTTAAGTTCAAGATGATTTACAAGTTAACAGAATGACCTAAATGTTGATAAAGTAGTAGGAGTAGAGGATGTCTGGATAACTATACAACATAAAAAGCTCCCATCATTCATTTTAGGGTGTTTACCAACATCGATTACATTAAGCTATTTTTTTATTTTTTTTCCTTACGTGGAAAACCAATTTTTATACTAGGTGATGTTAATGACGATTTATTGTCCTCTAATACTAAATTAAGTAAAATTATACACCAATTCAACCTACACCAGGAAATTAATAAAGCCACGAGAACTACAAATGTAACCTCATCAGTGCTAGATGTTATAATCACAAACAGATCAGAAATGATTTCCCAGGCTGAAGTAGTTCCCTGTCCTATTGCTGATCATGAGTTGGTAACACTACAAATTGATATTTCAGAACCAAAAAGACAGCCTGTAACTAGAACATTTCGTAGTTTAAGACACTATAGTCAAAATACGTTCTGTATTAGCCTATTAAATAGAACCTATGACCTTAATACAATTTCAAGTACTGACAATGTAAATTTTCAAGGTCCTATATTTACTAATATTTTTGTTGAGTTTAAATGTGTGTGCCCCATTTGTAACAAAAGTAATTACCCGGCCCCCTGCTCCTTGGATAAGTCATGACCTTAAAATACAAATGAAAGCAAGAGACGAATTGCATGAAAGAGTCAAAAGGGATACATTAAACCTAGAATTAAGAAATATTCATAAAAACTATAAAAAACGAGTTAACTTATTAAAACAAAGCGGGCAGAACATTTTAAAGATATGTTTAAATACTGTCATGGTAATTTCTCTACTAAATGGAAAATTGTTCATGAAATGATCCCTACCACAAACAGTAACGTAAATATCCATGATTACAGAGATCAATAAGAATTTAACAAATATTTTTCAAATGTAGGTCGACTGGCCTTCGAAAATTCTCAACTGACCTTAAATGCAAATAATAATCTGCCCACTTTATATACTATTATACCTCAGGGTATCGCTAATAACTTTTTCAGGCCCCAACCCATTGACGTAGATACAGTTGTCTTGATAGTGAGGGATTTGTATGACTCAAAAGCTTTTGGATCCGATGGTATTTCTCTCCGTTTCATGCGAGATGCCTTGCCCGTGATAAGTTTCTACATAACTGTTATAGAACAAACCTCCATTGTAACCGGTTTATACCCCGGTGACTGGAAACTATTTCATGTAATGCCATTTTTTTCAAAAACGGTAACCCAGATGCAGGTGGAAATTATCGGCCTATATCACTTCTACCAGTGTTATCTAAGATATTAGAAAAAATAGTCTCAGTTCAGCTAATGCAATATCTTGAAGAAAACAATTTATTGTCACATACCAACATGGTTTTAGACCACATCTATCAACCGAAACCGCACTGATGAAGATCACAGAAAAAATTTATAGTAACATAGATGAAAAAAATCTCTTTACTTATATTGATGGATCTCTCTAAAGCATTTGATAGCGTTAGCCATGATGTCCTACTTAGTAAATGTATACAACTGAAAATCGACCCGTTTTGGTTCAAAAATTATTTGGGAAATCGATATCAGTCAGTAATAATAGACTAGGTAATATCGTCCTCTAAACCAATACAATTTGGAGTCCCACATGGATCAATATTAGGACCAATTCTTTTCTTAACTTATATCAATGACATGTCTGCTTCATTACAGGATTGTCTGTTAACACAGTACGCAGATGACAGTCAAATCCTAATCACCGAAACCATAGAAGAATTACAAATGTAAATTTCAAGAGCGGAAAATATCTTCGAGAATGCTAAATATTTCCAAACCAATGGATTAAATGTAAACGAATCTAAAATTCAATATATTTTCCTTGGCTCGAGGCAATACATTTCTCAAATTCCTAATGATATAGTCATAAATTTTAAAGGCTATACTACTGGAAAAAGTTCAGTACATGATTTTTGATGTTCATATAAATAAAGTCAGTAAGAAAGTGAATGGAACACTAATTTACCTAAACAGAATAAAAGACAGATTTGATAATGAAATGCGTAAAATGGTCGTTCGATCTCTTGCGTTGAGCATAGTAAACTACTGTTTGAAGGTCTGGGCCACTACGTCTAAACAACAACAACATCGAATACAACAACTGCAAAACTGCGGCAAAAGTGACTGATGCGAAGGCAAAGAAATACGATCATGCAACCCCAAATGTAGAACAAAGAATACAGTACGACTTATGTCTACTAGTTTATCAAAATATTAAATAATTTATTACCAGCATGGATTTTTCCTCTGACATCGGTTAGATTTAGAAGTGACAGAACAACAAGAAATAGCAACGACCTTTACATGCCAAGGACAAATACCGAGCTGGGTAAAAGATCGTTCGCCGCACAGGGTCCTTTGGCTCGGAATAAGCTACCAACAGGTATAAAAACAATAGTTAATATCAATTCTTTCAAAACAGCGTTAAAGAAACACATTTTGCCTGTAGGTTGATTACTCTTTATACTGTAAAATATCTCTACATTTCCAGAATTGTAACAATAGGAGTACAACTTTCTAAATCAAGATGACGCTTAATTTAAACATGTAAATAAAATTATACATAATACTACACTATGTATAACAAAGCAGCGTTTCGTTTTGTATTTTTAAGATGTTCATTCAGGTTTGCTGTAAAGTAAATTGTAAGTAGTATAAAATGTAACTCTTGCATCGAAATACATTTATCCATGTAAGATACAGACTAGCCAATGTAAATATTGGAAATAAAGCTTATTGCTATTACTATTACTATTACTATTACTATTATTATTATTATTATTATTATTATTATTATTATTATTATTATTATTATTATTATTATTAATGGAAAACACTGCTACCTCTGGTTTAACATCTTTAAATGATAACACAGCCTCGGCACTCCCTGTTAATGGAAGACATTGCTAACACTGTTTTAATCCTTTTAAATGCTAACACAGCCTCATCACTCCCTGTTAATGGAAGACATTCCTAACTCCAATTTAAGCCTTTTAAATGCTAACACAGCCTCTCACTCACTGTTAAGGGAAGACACTGCCAACTCCAATTTTAGCCTTTTAAATGCCAACACAGCCTCGCCACTCCCTCTTATTGGAAGACGTTGCTAAATCTGATTCAAGCATTTCAAATGCTAACACAGCCTCATCACTCCCTGTTAATGGAAGACATTCCTAACTCTGGTTTAAGCCTTTTAAAAACCTAACACAGACTCGTTACTCACTGTTAATGGAAGACATTGCTAACTCTGATTTAAACCTTTTAAATGCTAACACAGCTTCATCACTCACTGTTAATGGAAGACATTGCTAACTCGGATTTAAGCATTTTAATGCTAACACAGTCTCGTCACTCCCTGTTCATGAAGGACATTGCCAGCTGTCTTTAAGTCTTTCAAATGCTGACACAGCCTCATCATTCCCTGTTAATGGAAGACGATGCTACCTTTGATTTAAGCCTTTTAAATGCTAACACAACCTCGTCACTCCTTGTTAATGACAGGCATTGCTAACCCTTATTTAAGCCTTTTAAATACTAACGCATCCTCATCACTCACTGTTAATGGTAAACATTGCTAACTCTGGTTTAAGCCTTTTAAATAATAACACAGCCTTGTCTCTCAATGCTAACGGAAGGCGTTTCTAACTCTGGTTTAAGCCTTTTAAAGGCTAACACAACCTCTTCCCTCACTGTTCATGGAAAACATTGCTAACTCTGATTTAAGTCTTTTATGTGCTAACATAGCCGTGTCACTCACTGTTAATGAAAGACATTTCTAACTCTGATTTAAGCCTTTCAAATAATAACAAAGGCTCGTCAATCAGTGTTAATGGAAGACATTGCTAACTCTGATTTAAGCCTTTTAAATGCTAACACAGCCTCGTCACTCGCTTATGATGGAAGACATTGTGAGGTCTAGTTGATAACACAACAACACATCTGCCAATAAGACTGGACACTGATTTATATATACCTTTTAAATGTTAACACGGCCGCACAAATCACAGTTAATAGAAAGCATTGTGAACCCTGACCTAAAACTTTTGAATGCTAACACAACCTCATAACTCACTTTTAATGGAGGACATTGTGACTCTACTAAACCTTATGAATGATAACACAACCCCAGAATTCACTTCAAAATGCTAACACAACCTTGTGACTCGTCGTTAATGCATTGCATACGATGATTTAAACCTCTTCAAATGCTAACACAACCTCATAACTTTTAATAGATAATATTACGGTCACTGATTCAAACTTTTTAAATGCTAAGACGACCTCATAACTCACTATTAATGGAGAATAGCTAGCTGGCAATGGAAAATATTGTGTAGTATACTCATACCTTTTGAATGTTAGGACAACCTCATAACTCTGTTTTTAATGGAAGTCATTAAGACCTATGATACCTTTTGAATGCAGTCACCACCTCACAGTTAAATACTGTCTAACTGCCAATGGAGGAGACATCGAATCCCGCTTTAAACCTTTTAGATACCCTCAAAACCTCATAAACTGTTAATAGAAGATACTGAAGATACTAGGACCTCGGTATACAGTACTTAGCTCTGGTCTCTAACTCAAACCCACCATCATGACCCCCCGCTGAACCAATTCCAAAATCATTACAGATCCGAATCAAACGACAGAAGAGTCACCTGGTCAAGTGGATGGTGTTCCTGGAGGGCCCAGGCGCCTCGTATTCCTTGCTAAGAGATCTTGAAGGACTAGTGAACGAGGGGACAAAAATTACCATTTTTAATAAGGAGCCAAATGGGAGTTTTCTTATCTTTTCCTCTGGCCTGGAAAGAGACGGAGTAACTCGGTAAGGTTTACGTGTGCTAATGAATATTTATTCGTCTTTTTGAGAATTCCATTTGCATCTCCTCACCTTCAATTCTGTTCCTTGTGTTTTTTTTTTTTCACGTTTGGGCTTTCAATACTGCATTAACCTCCCCAGCACATCAATGGCATTTGTCATTTGATTCAAATAAATATGTGCACATTTTTTGTAATGATAATATTGAGAATTATGGCAACAAAGATGACTATGACAAAATGATAATTTTAAGGGCGATTATGATGATGACTGCAAATTCATTAAAATTGCACAAAAAATCTGTACTCTGAAAAAAGCCTTTCAATAGTTTGGAGACTTGCCCGTCCTGAGAAATTTTTTAATCCTTCTTTATTCCTTCATGTTTTGAATCTCTTCCTCTGTTTCGTCTTCTTCAGCAGCTGACTCATTTTAAATTGCTGGGAAAAATAGCTTGAGTTTTATTAAATTTCTTATCCACGATCTTGATAATCTTCGGTACGGTCGTCCATTGAGCTAGTGGTGCATGCTGTAAATTTCATAATTCTTGCCATCTTTTAAACTGTTCTTCCCAGATTACACCTTCCAACACATAGTACTAGAGGGTATGCAGTTAATTGTATTAGACTTCTTTCCTTCCGCGAGGCATATATCAACAGTTTTCTAGACATTTTTCTTTAAGTGTTTTTCTTTCTGTGACCGCAGTGTTGAATGAGTCTTCCCAATCATGGAGTTGAATAGTTGGAACTTCTGAAGTTGAAACTTCGTGAAAAAATTTTTTTTTTTTTTTTTTTTTTTTTGAGCAGGCTGACATAGGCCTCACTTCGTTATTTGCCTTTTTTTTTCTTTCATAGTTCATTCATTTCCTGTACTGGACTGCTTTCCTTACTGGGGCTCTAGGGCTTGTAACATTCTGCTTTTCCAACATGGGCTGCAACTTTGGATGATGATGATCATCATCATCATCATCGTGTTTTAGGAAAAAAACTGTCTCAACAACCGTAACATTTCCATGTCCGTCATTTAGGGAAATTAATAAACCTTGGTAAAAGTTTGATAGTTGCTTATTTACCGCAGATTTCGCCACAAAGGTGTATGGAAGATTATTACTGCAGCCAACGAGCGTCAAAACTTGCAAAATATTATGTACTCAGATGAGCAACATTTCTATCTAAATATGAATGGGCGCAAACTCACAGTAGCAGCTCTGAGCGCTTGGCCTTTCTTCAAAATTGGCCAGAAATATAAGGACGGCAGCTACGAAGCCGAATCTGGAATAGAAGCTACAGTTGTGAAAACACTGGGTTCCACGCTTAATTTTACGTGAGTAGCTTTCAAGCGTTTGCCACGGTTTTCGTTATTACAGTGTTGAGCACGCCAAGGGAGCCACGGCCAGACTGGGCCAGCAACCGGAAATACCGCAAATTTTTCACAATTTTACTGCATTTTCACGTTCAAGGTGCTGATGTATGGTCAAAATGATAGGATACGACGTCTAACAAGCACTGCATACAAGCATTAGCTATCTATATCCAGTACCAAACTTTCAGTGGCAATGTACTGTCCCCCCCAATTCAAATTATAGCATGAGGGATACATATAACTTGAAGAGAAAAACACGAATAAGTATGCCATAAACTTTGTAGATGCAGGATTTTGGCCAAATCAACAAACTTGTTTCCTATCTCTGAAAACCTGACTGTTTTGAATTTCTCACGAAGGAAATCGGCCTACATATCTGTCTTTAAAACAAAGAATGTTTCTTATTGTTGCACCAGTTAGGCACTTCAAATGAAGCTGATTTCCCCCATGACTTAAAATCTGTTTCTAAATAATATTTTCCACGACTTGGCAACTTGTTTCACAAATACTTTCAAACAAGGACCTAGATAATATGGAGCTCACTTTCGTTCAAGGCCAAAGCTCCATGTGAACTGCCATACGAGAGTGCATTGAAAAAAACAGCTTGGAATTGGGGAGCAAACAGTTTTGGATATCAGAACTGCAACTAAAAGATGAATATCCGTTAATGAGTGATGAGCGCAGCGAATCAAATTTCATTTTGGTGAAACTGAGTTTTTCGCAGTATGCTGTCATAGAAGACAAGTACTGTATGAAAATCATCATGGCATAGAATAAGGTGACTGTTTACGGTCACGATTCTAAAATTTCAGTAAGTATTTGGTAAACTACAGGCTCAAAAATTCCACTAGTAATTATCATAAGCAAATCGTTTGTGAATTTTAATTACATGTTCCATGTATTTTCTTTTTAGTCTACCAAACGTCGCTGCACGTATTACCTGAATTTGGACAACGTAAAAAAATCTCTTATGCACTTAGGGTCCCAAGAGCAGAAATTGCTTGGAAAGAGTGGTTTAAATCCATTAAGGTTTGGTCTACAAATACGAATGCTCACTTCATTCATTTTTCTAAACTCTCCCTGGTATTGCCTGTAAAAAGCATCAAGATCAAAGACTCGGAGACGCCCCTCTCTGTACTTGTTGTATCATAGGTATTCTGGTTGTAGAATAGAATATAGAATTTAGGCCAAAGGCTATCGCTGGGACCTATCAATCAGCGCTGAAACGGAAATTGATAGTAAAAAGGCCTAAAATGTGTAACAGGAAGAAATCCCCGCAGTTACACTATGAATCAATTGTTAGGAAAGGGTGGAAAGTAAGATGGAAGAAAGAGATAATGAACGGAGGTACAGTAAAAGGAATGCAAGGGGTTGTAGCCAGGGGCCAAAGGGACGCTTCAAAGAACCTTGAGTAAAGCTTACAGTGCACTGCATAAGGTGTACTGATGGCACTACCTCCCTAAGGGAGGAATTCCGGATATAAGGTTTGCGGCTTTAAAAACCTAATCTCTTCCCCTCAGGTACCGTGTGCTTCAGTCTGCTACAGGGGCGCCTGGCTACCCTCAGCCTGATGGGACGGTAACAGGAATAATAGGAATGGTGGCTAGACGGGAAGCCCACATGGCCCTCTGTCTAATTGCAGTTAATGGTGAATTATCGATATTATATTTATTTAAATATACTCATAATAGCATGAGTCTTAAATGGAGAAACAAATCCAGTTATGTATGGGAACATGTATTTGAAATTACACCTCTACAGAGAGCTTTCGGGAACCTGTTCGATTCCCCTTTTCAATCTCAGACCGGAAAGGGGAACAGAACAGTTTCCCGAAATCTAACTGCAGAGATTTATTTTTAAATATATGTACCCATACATAACTGTGGATTTGTTTCTCCGTTATATTTATTTTAAATATATCCGCATTTAAATATATTTACCAAAAGAATCGGTAAATTGCATATGAAGCCTTACGCTGAATGGGATGTCCATATATAAAAATAAATTTAAATATCCTTTTACTTGCTTAAGAAAAGGAGTATGTTAGATATGAAATTACTTATTTCACAATTTCTTCGTTACGAAAGGTGTTTAAGGTAACTATGAGTGAATGTCCTTGGGCGGACTTTTAAGATCTCAAGACAATTCTTCTAAAATCTGCTTTTTTGGTTGTTTGGTCACGTGACCTTATTTACATTGAAGAACATACATCCACACATAAATGTGTATACATGAATCTATACATGTATATACATATATATTAATACATACTCGTATAATACAAATGAATATATACTTATATATGTGTGTGAACAGTATATAGTGTATGTATATATACAGATTACATAAATTATATTTACCCATACTCATACACATACACAAATTATGTATAAATATATATATATATATATATATATATATATTACATATATATACAATATATTTATATATATCATGTATATATAATATATATATATATATGTATATATATACATATTGTGTGTGTTTGTGTATATAGTTATGTAAGTATGGATATATGTATGCATGTATGTGTGTGTGTGTATATATATATATATATATATATATATATATATATATATATATATATATATATATATATTATATAAAATATTTAAGTATATATATCAGTATATATATAATGTATTTATATACAATAAATATACTGTATATACCAAACGTATATCAATAATATAAGACAAAATCCACGAAGGAAAGAGAAACAATGGAGTGCTGCAAGGCCTTTCAACTTATCGTCCTTTACTTAGCAGTCTGTTAAATAAAGGACGATTAGTCGAAATGCCTTGCAGCACTCCATTGTTTC
Organism: Macrobrachium rosenbergii; assembly: GCF_040412425.1. NCBI lineage: Eukaryota > Metazoa > Arthropoda > Malacostraca > Decapoda > Palaemonidae > Macrobrachium > Macrobrachium rosenbergii. The sequence goes on along the minus strand of NC_089765.1, from coordinate 44,382,314 downwards.
TCTTCCCTTAGTGGATTTTGTCTTTGTTTATATATTCATCACGTTCCATATTTTCGTGACTCAGTTATACACATACGTGTAATTATATATATATATATATATATATATATATATATATATATATATATATATATATACATAATTTATATTTATATATATAATATATATATTATATATATTATGGTCTGCTCTCTCAAACTAGCTACACAATAAAAATTATCAAACTTTATAGCATAATTTCTAATAGGCAAGGCTCTTGCTAATTCTCTGTCCTGAAGGGCAAAACCATGGCAAAACTCTACTGGTAAAGACTACTAAAATGATATCCCATTCTCTATTTACAACTTACACCATCGTTTTCTTTAAGCTAATTAGATTCGGGTACTCAAACAAAAATCTAATGACCCCAGTAAATAAGGAGAATCGCTACATCCAAGCAATATACCACGTAACAATAAACAGCACAGAAACGATTTAATTATAAAGCACTCTGCGGCAGACACTAGGACTCGACCAATCACAAATGGCAAAAACCAAACCCACTTATAACTGACAAAATAAACATGACTGAAATACACAATGAAACAATTAAGAGTCCTACCAGGGGGCTGCTACTTTTGGTTGGTTAATCCAGAGGCACTTGTTACACTAACAAATCAAAGAAGCACACTTATTCCCGTCTGACTTGTCTTTGAAGCCTGTCAAAATTTCAAAAATAAACAAAAAAAACAAGGACGACGCATTTCTACAAAACTACCGGGACAAGACTGCCCTCTGTTGGTCAGATGTCAAAATATAGAAGTTTATTTATGAAAATAAGAAAGATCGCTCTCTGTTAGCCAGCTACCAAAATATTACATATTCTCATAATTGAACTAGAATGGTATATAAAAATTACTTATATATATATTTACGCAGAGAAAAGAGCCACTGTGGTTGACTTCACATACCCTCACTACCGAGCAATCCTGAGCATCAGCTCCAATGCTCCTGGACTCAAAAATCGGGCGTTAGCCGTTCTCTCTTCCTTCACACCTGAGGTACGTTGCCAGATCATGCGATCTGAAAATTATTATGACAGAGCAAAATTTTTTCTTGCTCAATATTCTTATTTTCGACTTCTCACCGCACTCCTATCTAAATACAGTGTATCTTTCAGATACACGGAAAATTATGGTTCAGCACACTGTTTATCTAGTTTTTCCTTGAATTAAAGTCAATAAATTCCATCATTATCCTTCACAAAAGGGATGGTCATAAAAGCGTACATTCACATGACAAGCACAACCTCCCTTCGCACTAAAAAATTAATGAAATAAAAATCGATGTTCTTAATCTGTGCCTACAGGTATGGAGTGGCATCATGACTTCCGTGGTGTTCGTGGGTTTTGTCGCCTACGTTCTCTCACTGGCGTCTCTCTCATACCAAGAGCAAGAGACTAAGAAAGAGAGCCTTCAGGTTTATTTTTTTAACGTGTTCAGGAATATTGTCTCTCAAGGAAATATGATGATCGTTCCCAAGTGGTCTCAGAGGTTTCTCTTCTATTCTTGGTACCTCTTTTGCCTCGTGGTTTCGGGTACGTATTAAATCTATTTCGATTTTTTTCGATTTTACAATACTCGTATATACCCATGAATAAATAAATGTGTATATACTGCATATATATATATATATATATATATATATATATATATATATATATATATATATATATGTATGTATGTATGTGTGTGTGTGTGGGAGATAATGTATAACTGGAGTGGTGGTCTCGTGCTAAGATCTGGAGAGAAGAATTATTATGGCACCCTTTGGTCTATGATAGCACAGGCTCTTTTTTTATAAATGCCCTTGTTAACATATCTTCCCTGTGTTCTGTCAGCCCTATACTCGGGAATGCTGACGGCAGTGTTAGCCATCCCGGCTTATGAGACCCCAATCGACTCCCTGGAGGACCTGCCCAGAGCCGTCAAGGACGGGTATACTTTGAGCGTTATGGCAGACTCCACTAACGAGTACTTGTTCAAGGTAATGACTTTTCGTTTCCTAATCTCGAAAACGTTTGCTCACTCATCGTTTCACAGGAAAGTTTTTTAATGCCCGTAGATTAGTGGAAGCTACCAGTTTTCAAAGGCATGGATTGGAATATCAAATTTAGGCCAAAAGCCAAGCACAGGGACCGGTGAGGTCATTCAACGATGAAAAGGAAATTGACAGTGAAAAGGATTTAATGATGTAACATGAGAAAAACCTTGTAGTTTCGGTATGAAACAATTATTGGAAGAGAGCGGAAAGTAAGATGGAAGAAGTAAATATGAACGAAGGTACAGTATAAGGAATGAAATGGGTTGCAGCTAGGGGCCGAAGGGACGCTGCACAAAACCGCAAGCAATGTCTACAGTGCACCGCGTGAGGTACACCGACGGCACCACTGACCTGCGGGCACCTGTAGTAGTAATAATCGAGGAAGCCATTCATTCATTTAATATCAATACCCTTTATTTCTGTATTAATGTAAACAGGTATACTTCTACACTTTAACGCCTACTAATTAACCCGTCGAATTACAGGAGGCTACGGAGGGCATCTATAAGCAAATATGGCCATTGTTCAACCACAAAGATCGTTCGGAAAGCTTCGTCAGTTCGCCCGTGATAGGGATGAAAAGGGTAGGTAGCGCCGAATTAAGTTAAACATGCATACACACGTATATAAATAAATAATATATATATATATATATATATATATATATATATATATATATATATATATATACATATATATATATGTGTGTTTATATATATATGTTTATATATATACATATATATATATATAATTATGTGTGAGAGACTGAGTATGCTTATATATATAGTATAAAGTGTAGTTGTATAAAGCACCTATTGCGGAAGTTTTCTGCGCAATGGGCTAATTCATGAATTAGCAGATGGAGTACTAATGTGTCAGTGACTGCTGGTTTTTTTTTTTTTAAGGATTACCCATTGTCAGGGTTTTCCCCTTACAATGGGCAGTTCTATAAAATAAACAAAAATGAGTCACTGACTCATCTGTACTCTGTCGGCTGAATCATGAATTAAGCCGTTGTGCAGAGAACATCCGCATTAGGTATTTTGTACAACTACAATGAAGGCTCACCACCAGTATGTCGAACCCACCTAAGCACGATGTGCCAATCGCCACTATTTTATACGTGGAGGAAATACGTATACGTACATGGTCCCTTACCTCGGCTCCAGAGTCACAACAATGCAATTGTAGCCTTTATAACACACAAATGCATGATCACAATTGCGTTTTTCTCCGTGTAAACAAAGCCTAAATGCATGAAGATACTGTATAATACCTATCTTGTAAGTGAATCGTATCAAAACATAATGATAAACAGTTTAATGACAAGAGACAGCACAAATGGTATCATGAATCTCTGATCCCAAAAATCACTTGAAACTTTCTCTTGACCTGAAGATTCTGGAGAGGAAATACGTGTACATGGGCCCCTACCTCGTCTCCAGAGTCATAGCCATGCAAATGGGGGACAGAAAGTTTTACTTCGGACGCCAGAAATTCTTCCCTCAAGATGTGGGCATTGCCGTTCCCCAAGGGGCACCTTATAAGAAAATCTTTGATCAAAAGTAAGGACATTATTTTCTTTGCTCTTAGAGATGCTTGGCATTGTTGCTTCGGCCGCACTGCTAGATCGAAAACAGGAGTACTGCCTTTTATCTGAAACTTTTTTTGTAAAAATGGTCCATTGTTCCGTGTGCACAATGTCACTTGCTTTACTCTTGAAACTTATAATGCTAATCAGAATGTAACTAAGTTGCTTTTACAGATATTATAATTTTGTATGAGACGAGCAGAATTGTATTCGTAATTAAGATTATATCTGTTCCCCTGTGTTTTATCATTTCTACTTCAAGACTATAAAACATTCCTTGGCACTCTTATCAAATGACTATGTATTTCCATTTTCGTCATCACAGAGATGATTTTAATATTAATGCTATTAATGCTTCTGTAGTATTTCCAACAAAATTCGAGTAACTTCTTTTTCTGAAATCCGCGCGACTAACTGAAAGCCTTGGGAAACAATAAGTTCGTAAATTAAGAGAAAATACTTCTGATGCAGTGAACTAACCCAGCTTCCATCTGCTTCGTTGCAAGACTTTATGTTTCAACACTGACAGCTTTCAGTTCGATTTAGTGAAAGTGAGACAACAGCTCAGTTTGTTGAGAACTAATGAAAGCGGATTTTTAATCAGTAAATTTTCATTTGGTAACTTTTGTGTAGTCAGTTTATGTAGTAAATATGGGTTTGAAAGTGGAAGAGAAGAGTTTATCTGAAGCAAGTCTGATGACAAGGGGGGAGAAAGTCAGGGACAACAAAAAGTAATGGATAATTTTAGCAGATTTAGTCATAAGAGAAAAGGTTAGTAAGTGACTTACGTGGTGCTGGGCCATAATCAGTTGAAATTCCTTGAGGAAAAGCAATAAAAAGTAACTTGTTAGTGAAGATGACGTAGCAGTCAAGCTCAAACGGTCTTTGTTGAAAAGCAGCTTCGAGTAGCTTCAAGTCATTTATTTACCCGAATGTGAAAGAATTAAAAAACCATTAAATAATGTTTCAGTTAGCGAGATGTCGCCTTCCGCGAGAGAAATTCGGAAGTAGTTTAGCTAAAGCCATAGTTTGAGTTGTTAAATGTCTCATAGGCCTATAAAGAAAGAGTACCATAGATAAAAATTACTTTGCTAGCCCCCTAAGACCACAATTGATGAAACCATTTTAATTTGTACCTTAAAAACACACACACACACACACAAAGGAAGTTATGGTGCATCGTCACTCTTATTCTAAAGCCAAGAACAAAATGGTTATCAATTTCCAAGGAAGGTCTAAACGAAACCCTATTATCCTATTTTTATCAAAGAGAAACATTCATTTCTGATGCATAGCCTATATGCAGTACAGAATTATCATATATGAAAAATGCTTGACTTTACCCTAGAAAGTGCTTAGATGGTGCAAAAAGCCTCATGGAAATCTGTTTTTTTTTTTATCTTTTATCATATTGCCATAAGGAATTAACTAAATATATCAAAATCAACCTTTAACAAGTAAAAAATTCGCCGAAGTTTCTTCGGCGCGATCGAGTTGTCTGTACAGCGTATGATGAATGCTGTATAAAACTCGCAGCCACGGCCCATGAAACTCTCAGCCGCGGCCCACGAAACTTTCAGCCACGGCCCGGTGGTGGCATGTGCTGTTGGAACCTATAGTGGTGCCAGACGCACGATCATGGTTAACTTTAACCTTACATAAAATAAAAACTACTAAGGCTAGAGGGCTGCAATTTGGTATGTTTGATGATTGAAGGGTGGGTGATCAACATACCAATTTGCAGCCCTCTAGCCTCAGTAGTTTTTAAGATCTGAGGGCGGACAGAAAAAGTGCGGAGGGAGAGACAAATAGCCATCTCAGTAGTTTTCTTTTACAGAAAACTAAAAAACGGATGTTTACAGTTCCAGAGGGTTGTGTGTTAAAAAAGTCTTCTATTACTATAGTTTCTTATTCACTCTCAAGAGCTGTATACTTTTCGTTGGCAAGTTCTGCCTTAAATGTCTTCACGAAGCTCCACAGGACCTTTTACTGAGGTTTTCTGTTTTTAACAAACCAGCAAGCACATGCTGAATTCACTAAACTAGACTTGGGTCATTCAGTCTCTACTGTGACGATGAATGAACTAAATGTATTATTCGGACTGTCACTCTTTTCACTTCGTCACAGCCACCAAAAGATTCCGTAATACACGTCAAGTGAAACGCCCAGAGGAGAGTACTCACTGGCAACTCAAGGATCGACCGGTCCGATTAGTCCCTCATACCAGTCGCTTTTCAAGAATGCAAATACTCTACTTTCCTTGATGTTTCATTTAAGAAGAAGAGAAGTCCACGAAACATTTATTTTTGTCGTGACAATGCTCACTGTAGACAGCATTTTCCATATCGATTTCTTCTACACTATAAAAAAAATTAACACAGAATTGTAGACTTGTTTTGATTCAATTCTTCAAACTCATTTTCTCGGGAAATGAAGATTTTCATTGCTGAATAAAAATGACTGTGGGGATTTTCCAGACTGTTGCGTATGGTCGAAGGCGGCCTGATAGCGAAGTGGCAGGAAGACGAGACAAGAAAGATCCCGCAAGCAGCTTCCATACAAGATGGAAGTGGATTGAAAATATCGGCTCTCACCCTCACGCACCTTCAGGTAGGTCAACACCAGTGCGTATTCATGTAGTCTTTTTTTTTTTCATACCACTAGTATTTTCTAGAGTCTGTCTCTAGAAAAAGGGTCGATAAATATAGAATTTTAAATAAAACGAACAAGATCAGGAAAATGTTTCATACCTCCGTCTAGCCAAAGATATTTACGAAAAAAGCGTCATTTCTAGGCAACGGTTAGAAATATATATTCTGTCAATCTGCTGGATCCTGTTTTCTTCGGGTCTGGGCTAGATAAGGACATCAGGTTGCGCGTCCCATAAAATACACAATTTAGGCCGAAGGCCAAGCGCTGGGACCTATGAGGTCATTCAGCTCTGAAAGGAAAACTGAGAGTAATAGGTTACATAGGTGTAACAGGAGGAAAATCTCACAGTTGCACGATGAAACAATTGTCAGGAGAGGGTGGAAAGTAAGACGGAAGAAAGAATATGAAAGAAGGTAGGCTACAGAAAAGGAATGAGGGATTGCAGCTAGGGGCCGAAGGGACGCTGCAAAGAACCTTAAGTAATGCCTACAGTGCACCGCGCGTGAGGTGCACTACAGCACTAACCCCCTACGGAGACGCACATCCCACTGACCTCTGCAAATAGGTCACAAGACGTGGAGTTGACTACTTTTCTTTTTTACTGACGGAGGTCTGGATAAAAAATAGGGAATTACCGGTGGAGTACTTTGGATATAGAGTAAATCAAATAATTAATTTGAGATCATTAGAGGGAGACTTGGGTTGTAATGGAATCCTTCATTAACGGAAATTAAAAAAGAATATGGGGATCACTGAATTCCTGATGAAAGCTCACATTTTAGAGTAAGGGAAATATACAAGTCAACTTACAACTAATAATGTCACATTTTTACCCAAAAAATGGGGGTGGATTGCGAGAAGCGTATATTATTTGCTCCGCATTGCATCGTTTTCCACATTTTGATGACCTTCACCCTAAGCCACTATTCCCTAACCTAACCTGCATTACTTAGCTGGTGAAGTCAAGAGCGATCAAATGATCACGGGCTGCTCTAGAAGCAAGAGCCCTTGCTGGCATAAAGCTAGCCCAATCTAAACAACAACGAGGCCCATGCCACTTGCAATACCAGAAATATCTTTAGACACAAGAATTTCTTGTACTAGCGCTTGTATGAGCTCCCGGAATGCTTCTATTAAAAATGTTTTTAAACAGCAGTGATCACTCTTACAACTCATTTGCTAGGTCAAACAACATATTCATTCTAAAGCACATTTAAACACCAGCGAATGTTATCAAAATACTGATATGAGTTCTGATAATATTTCCATTATGGTGTTATTTCTTTTGCATTTTAAAATACAGTTTGGCTTTATTATTTCCCCCGTGCTGAGCCAATGACTTGTATACTCCCATCTATTGTACCTGGATCCTAATTGTGGCAGTTCAGGTACTTAATTTTTCACTAAAACAAGAAAGCGGGTGGAATGGGGTTGTCATATACAATTCACTATCCTCAAATACCGTATCGTCCTTGGAAGCTATCCTCGGCATGTCAAAGTAATGCCAGGTCAGTTATCCTTAAAGTATTTTTTTAGTTAATTTAATTGTAATTTTAATATAATAATTCGTAAACTGAGATGCCTTGTGAAAATGTTTGATTTAGGTATTGCTGTGATAAGCCGAAGGTACGCGTATATCCCGGTTCCTAGGAGGATTAGTAAACTAGAGCGTACCTCTCGCTGCATGTGACGCCAGTTTTAATAGCCACAAATCAATCAATCAATCTTCTCTACACACACTTTGCAAGGAACTATATACCCTTTCAGTTAGTTCCCTTCCACTCCTCGCACTTAGCGGCCCTCCTTCTCAACTTTGCCCTACTTCAGGGAAAGATCCTTCGGGTCAGTCCTATGAGTCTAGGTCTCATTATGAATTACCCCGTAGGGGGTAATGTCGTCAGTGAACCTTATCAAGTGCACTGTACACAATACTTAAAGTTCTTTGTTGCAACCACTCTCATTCCTTTTACTGTACCTCCATTCATATTCTCTTTTCCCCACCTTACGTTCCACCCTCTCCTAACTATTGTTTCATGGTGCAACTGTGAGGTTTTCCTCCTATTACACCTTTAAAACCTTTTTACTACCAATTTCCCTTTCAGTGCTCAATGACCTTATAGGTCCCAGCACTTGGCCTATACTTTATATTCCATTACATTCTATTATGAATTATCACAAAAATTGAGGATAAATCTATCATCACGCACCTAACATGGGGTAAACTGTGAATACGAGGAATGCTACTGGGACTTTCCAGTATGTCATGTGTTGGTCCTGCTTTCGCAAAGTTCGGTGGTTCCTCAGTAAACATCTCTACCACTCCACCGCTCCGTACACTTACCAGGCTTCATTTTAATCCAGCCTGCTTCCACTGGACTCTTGAGATGTGTTGCAGTTTTCTAAAAACCGATTTTCAGGTCTAAAATGACAAGCTTATGCTTCTGCCTAAACATTTTTTTTTTCATGACGCCCTCGGGAATTCATGATAGTTAGTCTTCCACGCTGAACTCTGATCGAGACAAAAGTGACATCATAAAAACGAAAATTGACTTATGATTTGAATGTATGAAGTTTACACTCTGAAACCAAGAACTACGGTACTTTCGGCTATACAGCGCTTAAGACAGTGAAAGGAGGGAATTTTAGTGGTTGGACAGCAAAAGAAAAAAAAAAACAGAAAATCAAGGATAAAGAAAAAAAACAGATTTGCACAATAAATAGTTGCACAGGTTGGACAGTAAGACTGATCCAAGAAATCGGGATGGAGGTATATAAAAGGCTAAAAAGAGGGTGCACTTAAGTTAGGCCGATGAGACGCTGCAAACACCCTAATGATACCTACAGTGCAGCACCTGAGGTAAAATGGTGGCACTATCCCCCTACGGGAATGTCGCCGATATCGGAGTGAAACACCAGAATTGTGTGATGGAGGTAGAGATAACTAAAGTCGGTATCAGCTGCTCTGACATCAAAACAGTGTCCTCGATAAATACTGTCATGGCAACACTGCTGAAGAATGATGTCGGCCGCCGATTGGCTTACACTATATAAGTTGCGGGATTATACACAAAAACTAGGCACCAGTAAGGAATATTAAGCACCTTTTGAAATGTATAGAACTACCGTACTGTACATATCCCAAAAGACCTCACCGCAAAATATTTTTTAATAGAGAATGTCAAAACCACTTGACGACTATAACAACCTATAAACAGTACTACACTCGCGTCACTGCATTGATTTGTTACGATTTCTCAGAAGTACATATTACAAATGTCTAACATACATATTTCAGTTACGTCTTTTTCTTCATAATTTTTTTTCAATCTAAGTGATAAGTCTTTATGTCGTGACTGAAAATGTAAAAAAGAAAAAAAAAAATCTGACTCAGTCGGAGATATTCCTTTCTATTACTGACCGAATGTTGTCACAGTCTTACTTTCGTACTGATCTCAATAAACCTAACTTATACAGCTTGCTTTATGAAAATACGTAGAAATCGCGTCATAAGGATAAATGTGTAGGCCTACAGTGCACTGGGCGGAGAGGGTAATGCAATACTAGCACTTCAGAATTCCGGAAAGTGAACATTAAAGAACTTGCTATTGACAAGGCCGGACTGTTTTTTATGGAAACCATGTGTATGCTGACGTACAAAATGCTTGAAAAGAAATATGATGTACTGTACTAATCACTGCACGTACCCTATGGGAGAAGCGAAAGGCAACGAGAGGTTAGCCAAACCAAGCTTTATACGCATTCAGAATTTAAAGTCGCTTAATTTTCGGGTTTTGAAATACGTTTTTGCCTTTCCTCACATTCCGTAATTTATTGACAATAAACCAGAAAACCGTAAAACCATCGTCAAGCTCAGACTTCCAGTATCGGTCTATTATATTGATGACATTGATGGATACTGTGAGTGGGCAAGGAAGTTATGAGGTAAAATTAGTGTAGGCCTATGCACATGAATGCATTACCCAACTGTCTTATAGTAATCACAGCAAAAGTTTATCATCAATGAAGTTCAAAAATCTAATTTTGGAGGCGGATTTAGAGTTAACGCTTTTTTCTAGTTTGCCGATATAACTGCAAACCGGCAATAATAATGAAGGCTAATAAGGTTAGGTGATGTAACTTCCTATGAGAAGTGTATAGATCTAGATGCTTGGAATTCATGGCAGTAGGTAGAGGCAACAGTATTTATAAATAATAATCCCATATCGCACTGACATTAAAATGAGTTTGCGATATATTTATCACAAAGTAATAGTTATGTAATCGAAAACACTGATGGGGAAAACATGACAGAAATACTGTACGCCACTCACTCAGGTGTTATGTAGTAGGCTACTAACACCAAGTAGCAACGTTAAAAAATAAATAAATGTTTACGAATTTCTTTACGATCACATACCCAAGAATACAACTTTAACAATAATAACAACGATAACACCTTTTTTGCGTTAACAACAGGCCTAAATGGAAGTAATTCTCAACTGCAGGCCACAACTTCGGTCTAAACAAGCCTAGCCTACCCGTTGCAGTGTTTAAAAAAAAAAACTGTCTCGTCTACAAATGATTATTATTCCATGACGGATCTTAAAACTTTGCACTATAACGTTCTATTATAAACAAAATCAACAAATTTCAACAAAATATATAGCACTTACTGTATAGGGTTACTCATCAACGATTTTTCTGAAACCTTCTGGTTTCCGCTTAACTGGTGAAGTTAGTGTTCGCCCCATCAGTTCTGCCACTTTTTTTTAACATTCGCGTCTATCAAAACGCTTAATTCTCTAAGGTAAAATACACGGGACGAAGATGATGCACAATTAACGGTCATGTTGCAAAATAGAACTTTTAACACTTCCGTCGGCTCAAGCGGAAGTATTCACTGAGCACCGACAGCAAGCAATAAAACAAATGAAACGGCCGGGCGGGAAGTGGGGAACGATAAGGTGAAGTATATATATTTCATTATTGAGCTTTCTTAAAACAAGCAAAGTTATATATATAATATAATACATATATATATATGTGTGTGTGTATATATATATATATATATATATATATATATATATATATATATATATATATATATATATATATATATATATATATATATATACACACATATATATATATATATATACACACACACACACACACACACACACACATATATATATATATATATATATATATATATATATATATATATATATATATATATATATATATATATATATATATATATATATATATATATATATATATGGTAGAACTATAGGGCTGCTCCGCATCAGGTATTACCTTGAAATTGACTTCTCCTGTAATATTTTGGTTATTAACAATTTACCACTATTTATTTGGCGGTCGACTGTGATTAACCTGTGATTAACATCAGAACTGACATGTTTTTGTATGCTGGCCAGTGGCCATCCTGGAATGCTATCGCGCAGGCGCAGTGTAGGGGAGGTTTTGGCAAGAAGTGTTATTTCCTTCACCGGGGGTTCCTGGTGGCGGAGCCCTCCTGGCTAAATAACACCGCCTGCTAGGTTAGGTAAGGTTAAGGTACGTTAGGTTAGTATAGTTCCTTTTATAGTAGGTTTGCTTGGCCAACCCCTTCTTGAATAATATAGCTCCCTAATGACTTGCACATGCGCGGAACTATTCCTCAACAACAACACGGCAGTCCGTGCAGAGTTACCCTGTAGTTTTACCATTATATATATATATATATATATATATATATATATATATATATATATATATATATATATATATATATATATATATATATAATGTGTGAATGCATGTACGTATGTATTGTAGACTATATGTGTGTGCATCTCATCGTTGCAACTCGAGTTTTAAAGATAAAGACTGTTTAGAATCAATGGTTTGACAAAGCGTTAGACCTAGGATATTCGTTTGTAAAATATTTTCTTTTGGAGATAAACATTTTCCCTAAAGACCGCTGTGTAGACAGAAATTAACTAATAAAAGCTTCTCTTTCCAGGCTGCAATGTACACGGCTGTAATCGGGTACGTGGTAGCAGGCATGTCTCTAATCTTTGAGAAGATTGCTCACTTCTTTTTTGAGACAAAAGACGCCTAAAACACTTGAGAGGAACCATCAACTATTTCCTGTTTTGAAAGATTTCATGTTTTCCAACAAAATTTGCTAAATGGCTCTATATATTGCACAATGGTAATCACATTTTTCGGGATAAATTGTTATGCTATAATACATACCATCCAAATAAAAAGGAATATTTTAATAAATACAAAATAAAGTCTGTTTTCCATTTGGATGGTACTTCCTTGCTTTATTTATATAAAGCAGCTGCTGCTACTGCCATTTCATACAGTTACAACATTTTCTACTGAAAAAGGTATTATTACAGGCGTTCCTGCGCCTAATATTGCGTTAACAATAATAATACCAATAATAGTCTTTTACGAGAGATGGCTGGGGAGAAAGAAAAAAACAACACAACAGTCAGCCGCATTCAAACCTCACCAGCTAAACTGTAGATCAATGGAATGGAATATAAAATTTATGCCAAAGGCCAAGCGCTGGGACCTATGAAGTCATTCAGCGCTGAAAGGGACATTAAGAGTAAAATGGATTTAAAGGTGTGACGGGAGGAAAACTTTGCAGTTGCACTATGAAACAGTTGTTAGGAGAGAGTGGAATGGAAACCAAGATGGAAGAATATGAATGGAGGCACAGTAAAAGGTACTGAAAGGGGTTGCAGCTAGGGGCCGAAGGGACGCTGCAAAGAACCTTAAGTAATGCCCCTACAGTACACCTTGTGGGGTGCACCGACGGCAAAACCCCTATACGGGAACTTGTAAATGAATTCCCTTTTAAGAGGTGCGAAAGAAACGAGCAGGATAAAGTTACTGCTGATTTATTGAGGAAACAGGTGGTCTATATAGCGGCAGACTGACGTCACACCGAGGAGTACAATGAGAACCAGGGTGACCTGAGGTCAATAACATTTGACAATAAATACAATGAACAAATACATGCTGAGTTACAAAAAATGAACAATAATGAAGTTGAATACATTCTGATTCCTGAACATAAGAAACATATAACGTACAAGTTGGTAACAGGTAAATCTTTACATAAAACGGGTGGTTCATCATAGAAAACTCACTCGGCGGGGACTTTACAAATACCGCCCCCCCCCCACAAGACGTGGGTAACGTCTGATTAATCTAGGTATCTGCTGGGACGTTGGAGAGTGCTGCAGCTCCGTGAAGTCAGCTGGGGGGTGTGGTGTGAGCGGGAGCGGCTGGCTGTGGTTTCAGCTGGTTATTTTCTGGGGCTGCCATGCGACCTCCTTTTTGGGGTGGTTCGGCTGTGGAGGCGATGGTTCTTGAGGAGGGCGCTGCGTGGTACCGTCTGCTGTTTCCTCCAAAAAGGCGGGCTTGAGACGGTTGACTGACACCCAGTCGTCCTTCCTGTGCAGGGCGAGGCGGAATGCTTTGGTGTTCCTCTCAAGCATGCGGAAGGTCCCCCTGTAGGGTCTGGTTAGCGGGGGGTGGACGGCATCGTCCCTGATGAAGACGTGGGTGGTGGAGGACAGGCCAGGAGGTGTGAAGGTTGTTGACCTCTCGGTATACATCCGCTGGCAGGGGGCGAACTTCCCGATTATGTCGCGGAGCCTCTGGACTGACAGGTTGTGACCATCTCCCATGACGAGTTCGCCCAGGATTACAAGGGGCTCCCCGTAGATTTTCTCTGCTGTGGACAGGTCGCCGTTGGCTCTGGGGACGATTCTCAGTCCAAGGAGGACCCAAGGCAGCTGGTACTTCCAATCCTCGGCAGTGCAGCGGGCCATGAGGGACACCTTCAGGGACCTGTGGAATCTCTCCACCAATCCGTTGGCTGCCGGGTTGTAGGCAGTGGTGGTGTGGTGAGATGTCCCCAGCAGGCGTGCCAGGGCGGACCACAGCTCGGACAGGAAGGCCGGGCCCCTGTCGGTGGTTATGTGGTCCAGGACACCGAACCGGCTGATCCAGCTGGAGAGGAGGGTCTTGGCGCACACACTGGCGGTGGCTTCCTGCATAGGCGTCACCCCGCCTGATGGGAGAAGAGGGCCTACGACGTCTACGTGTATGTGTCCAAACCGCCTCCCCAGCTGGGGAAACTCGCCTACCCCTGTCTCAGTGTGACGCCCATCTTGCTGGTTTGGCATCGGATGCACTGTCTCTCCCAGGCCGTCTCGCCCTTCCGCATCCCGTGCCAGATGAACTTCTCTGCCAGCAGCTTGGCCGTCGTCCTGCCAGAGGGGTGGGACAGCCCGTTGATGACATTGAACACCAGACGGCAGTGGGAGGCAGGCACCAGCGGGCGAGGCCAGTCGGTGCTTACGTCGCAAAGCAGCTTTGGTCCCCCAGGGGCGAGGGTCATGTCCTTCCACTTGAGGGACGTGATGGCGGTGCGGTAGGCTGGAGTCTCTGGGTCGGCGGTCTGCTCCCGGTCGAGGTCCTCATAGTTGATCCCGAGCTGCACTGCATTGAGCTCGATTCTGAAGAGGGCGTTTGCTACAGGGTTCTTCCTGCCAGGGAGGTACTTGATTGAGCAGGTGAACTCCGGGAGATGCCACTGCTGCCTGGAAGACCATGCGTCCCCCTGCTTGGTGAAGGCGTGGACCAGCGGCTGGTGGTCCGTCCAGATTGTGAAGGGCGTACCCTCCAGGAAGAACTTGAAGTGACGTACCACCCGATACACTGCGCAGAGTTCCCTGTCGAAGGTGCTGTAGTGGGCCTCCGTGGGGCTGAACTTTTTGCTGAAGAAAGCGATGGGCTGGGGGTCACCGGCGACGATCTGCTCCAGGACGGGACCACAGGCGACGTTGCTGGCATCCGTTGTCAACTGGAGGGGGGCGTTGGGGTCCAGGTGGGCCAAGGTGGTTGCCTCGGCGAGGTCGCCCTTCGTCAGGGAGAAGGCCTGCTGCTGGTCAGGTCCCCACATTAAGGACTTCAGTTGGCCCTTCAGGATCTCCGTCAGGGGAGCCATGGTGTGTGCGACCCCTGGGATGAACCTTCTGTAGTAGTTGACCATCCCGAGGAATTCCTGTATGGCCTTGACGGAGGTAGGGGTGGGGAACCTGGTGATGGCTGCAACCTTTGATGCGAGTGGACGGACGCCTTCTGGGGATATCTCGTGGCCCAGGAAGTCAGCTTTGTCGACGCCGAAGGTGCATTTGTCGAACCTGATGAGAGGCCGTTCTCCTGCAGGCACTGCAGGACCGTCCAGATGTGTTGCAGGTGCTCTTTGGGGTGTCTGGAAAAAATTAGAATATCGTCCACGTAGCAGACGCAGAAGTTCAGGTACCCCAGGATGCTGTCCATCAGCCTCTGGGAGGTTGCCCCCGCGTTCCTCAGGCCGAAGGTGGAGAAGGCGAAGACGTAGGACCCGAAGGGCGTGATGATGATGGTTTTGGGGATATCCTCTGGAGCAACTGGTACCTGGAAGTAAGATTTCAAAAGGTCTAGTTTAGAGAATATTTTGGCCCCTGAAAGGAGGCTGTGAGATCTTGCATGTTTGGTAGAGGGTAGTGATCAGGTTCAGTTGCGAGGTTGAGCTGCCTGTAGTCACCGCAAGGTCTCCAGGAGCCATCTGGTTTCTGCACCATGTGGAGGGGAGAGGCCCACGGGCTGGAGGCCTTCTTGCATATACCCATCCACTCCATCTCGGCGAAAGCATTCCTGGCCTCCTGAAGGCGCCGAGGGAGAAGCCTCCGGAACTTTGAGTGTGTTGGGGAGCCCTTCGTCTTAATGTGGTGGTAGATTCCATGCTTTGCCGGGGCCCCGGGTACCTGGCACAGTTCAGGCTTGAAAACGTCAGGGAACTCCTTCAGCAGCTGGGCATACATGTGGGGTAACAGAGCATATGGTAGGCACGCTGGGTCCTGGTTCCAGGGGGAGGGACTGGCAGGAGTCGGTGTCTAGGAGACGCTTGCAACCGACGTCGATTGCCAGTCCCAAGTGGGCGAGGAAATCTGCACCCAGGAGTGGGGTCCTTACGTCCACATCTATCTCTGGCCAAGGATGGAGATCGACAGGAGCCTGGTGCCGTAGGAGAGGATGGGGGACCCGTTGGTGGCTGTCAGGAAGGCAGCCGGGTCTGGCGGGCGTTTGCGGTCCTCCCTTGATGGCGGAAACACTGACTGAACAGCCCCGGTGTCGACCAACATCATCCTGCCGGAGACGGTGTCGCGGCTGTAGAAACCTAATGGTTTTGGGCTCCTGGGTTCCTCTGCTGCCATAGTGGCCTGTTCTGTTGGCCGCCGCCTCCCCCGTTTTTTGGATAGGCGAAAGAGCAAGGGGGTTGGCAGTTCTGGGCGTTCTTGCCATACCGCTGGTGGTAGTAGCAAGGCCCTGGTGGGTTTTTCTTGTGGTGGTACGGTGGCCGCCTTCTGGTGACGGTGCCTCTCTCCTCCTCTGCGTTATCCCCCAGCTGGAGGGAACTGATGGGGTGTGCGGGCGTGGATGCCCACTTCGCTGCCCTTGCGGAGTCGGTCAGCCGCTGCACTGTCCTGATCAGGTCCTTGAGTGGCATGGTGTAAGGGTCTAGGATCTGGGAGGATCTCTCTTGATAGGCTAATCTCTGACTGCCTACCACTGCTGTCCGTCTCGGGAAGGGTGAGGAGGTCCTGGATCACGCCCCAAGTCTCCAGGATGTTCTGGTCATGCCACGGGTTGTTGACGAGGTCAAGGGCACGGGCGGCCCTCTCGGAGACCGGCAGGGAGCAGGTCTCGACGGGAGAGGATTTTAGATGCTGGTAGGTGACGGGGCGTGCGGCAGACATCCACAGGATGAGCTTTCTGTAGACCTCCTACAGTAGGGCATTGATCACGGCGTCGGCTTGCAGCACCTCGTCAGTGAGTCCCACAAGTCTGAACTGTCCCTCGACCCTGTAGAGCCATGATGATGGGTTGCTGTGCGTGAAGGTCGGCAGCTTTATGGTGAGGGCGGATTTAGTCTGTTCTGCCGGGATGGGCAGCGAGCGGGGCGCTGGTAGCAGTGTGGAGGAGCGTGTGATTCTTGGCGCGTGCGGGACATGCACAAGGGAGATATCTGAGTCCACGAAGTTCGCGGTTAGCTGTATGTGGGAGGGAATGTCCACATCCATACTCACTATCGCCCTCTTAATTGGAGTGGGTTACTTGCGTCAATATGCGCTTGGGAGTGCGCCGTGTGGGTCCGCTAATGACGCTGGTGATTTGCCGACGAGTGTCAGCACGCCCAAACACTGGTTACAGCGCCGTCTTTAGTCCGTTAGGGGCGTGGGGTAGTTCATAGAGCCAAGACTAGGTCGCCGTATGAGTCCGCTAATGGCTCTGGGAACCACTCCGGGGTCGCCACTTTAAGAGGTGCTAAATAATGAGCAGGAGGACAGGTACTGCTACTTTATTCAGAATGCAGGCCGCTTATAAAGCGCCGTGCGGACGCCACACAGAGGAATACAATAGAATTTCGGTGACCTTGTAAGAGGTGCGAAAGAAACGAGCAGGTAAAAGTTACTGCTACTTTATTACAGATCCAGGCAGTTTATATAGCGGCCGACTGGCGCCGAACCGCGGAAGACAATGACATTGAGCGTGACCTGAGGTCAAAACAATTAACAATAATATGCGGCGAACAAGTACAATTTACAATACAAAAACATACAGAACTTCAATATGGATAGTCTTGATGCCTACGAATAAAGAAACATACGATACATAATTTATGACAGATGTACAAATACGTATGAAGTTGAAATGGTAAAAAATGCGTGACCTGGCACATTTAGGCGTGACTAATTGAGTGTGAAGAAAATGGGAAGTCACCAAAGAAAACTTGCTCAGCGGAGACTTAATTAATGACGCCTGTGAAGCACTCCGCTGACGTCGCTGTGGTGACTTTACAGCCTGAGGTCAATTACTCTCGGCAATAATTACAGTGGATAAATACAAGTAATGTAAAAAGTGAGTTGACAAGATTTGACATAACATCATTCTAACACGTGCAAAAGAAGCAGATACAAATGAATTAGTAATAGATACATATTTATACAGGAGAAATATGGCTGATTCTGCTTGACCTGATCCTATAGAAGCAGTATTGAAGAAAACGGGTGGTTCATCATAGAAAACTCACTCAGTGGGGACTTTACAGGCCAAGTTGGAAAATGGTAGCAATTTAACTAACATTGGCTACAGCATAGGCCCATTTACATGGCAGGTGACTAGAGCATTTATATTAAATGCATATGTTAAGAATGACGACTTTAGGTGCATAAGAAACGTTAGATGTAAGTAGTATTAAAGAATAATGACGTTTTTTGGTTATAAAAAATGGTGTACCGTATATATAGAAATAAGGTTGGTAACTAAAATGTTCGTGGGGAAAGGACAGCTGAAGAATGACGACTTTGGATCTAAAAGAAGTGGCAGTTGTAGAAAGTAAGCAGGTGACTAAAGTATTTACACA
Organism: Macrobrachium rosenbergii; assembly: GCF_040412425.1. Classification (NCBI taxonomy): domain Eukaryota; kingdom Metazoa; phylum Arthropoda; class Malacostraca; order Decapoda; family Palaemonidae; genus Macrobrachium; species Macrobrachium rosenbergii. The sequence goes on along the minus strand of NC_089765.1, from coordinate 44,363,480 downwards.
GAAGGTAAAGGTAACAAATAACAACTTTGGAGGTATAAATTATTTTGAATGCAGAAAGCAGATAGCTGACTAAATTATTTCTATGGAAAAAACAAGTAAAAAATAAAAACGCTGGAGCTATTGAAAACAGTGGATGTAGAAATATGGAAAATGACTAAGTAATTACTGTATGAGAAATAGACAGGTGATGTCAAACGACTTGCCAGTATAAGAAATGGTAGATGTAGAAAGTTGCCATTCAGTGTATTTATATGGGTGCCGATCTATACTGTATATATACTATGCTACAAATGGTTTAGAGGTCCAATAGTTCTGTCTGCTGAGTCATCAGTGGCCAATGCCTGGTTCACCCTGGTCCTAGCTTGGGTAGGGAGCAGGGTTAGGCGATGATCATACTTGCAAAGATATGGTATCTCTGACACTGTGTGGGCCAGCTCAGTGACCTGTCCCTTGCACCGGTAGCTCATGGTCAACGTTAAAAACTTTGAGCTTCCTCTTTGCTAGGTCATATTCAATGTTAATTTTTCACATTATACACAATAATTTACTCGAAATATTGCTGTCACTGGTTTGATATCCGTGCTTTTGAAATGTATCATTTTTTCTTCTTCTTCTTCTCAAGTAAGAGCAAGACCCTGCGAAGAAACAGACTGCTGAATCAAAGAAAGCGAGGTCTAGAGTTTGGTCACACATGTAGTGACACTTGGGGGCGAGGGTACTACTTGGCAAAAGATGAACACCTCTAATTAAACCCTGCATATTCTGGCGGATCACTGGAATGTTCCTAATCCTGTACCTGTAATAAATAATTTCTTGAAACATTTCTCATGCTTTCCTTTGAGACAGACTGTACTTATCACATTATATTATCAGCGTATCAAGTAGGCTCCTGGCTAATGTATGTGTGTATGCACACCTAAAAAATTCACACAGTAAAGACTGGATTAACTGATAGGTATTTCTGCTCCATCCCGTACCCCACGGCACTTCCCATCCCCGCAAAATCCCCAGGGTTTTCAATGCTTAATATTTGCAGGTGTCTCAAACGCCTTCTGCCCGCACTTCCTTGAAATCCCGCTAAGAAGCCTACCATCAACTGCCCAATAGTTCAACCGCCAAACGCAGTACCAACGTAGTAAGCCAATAAGGGTGTTTATGGTTACTTCATCATCGTTGTATGTATGTATGTATGTTGTATGTATGTATATATATATATATATATATATATATATATATATATATATATATATATATATATATATATATATATATATATATATATATATAGCGCATGAGCAGTCAAAATCACAGAAATGTCTAAGAGGTGCTACAAAGGTACGAGCAGTTAAGATACTCGTTCTTTAAATCGAGTAGATACTTGACCGATCTTTAACAGCTTTTTACTTATGGTAACTAACGGTGCAATTTCATTTAAGGAAACACTACTTCGCTTTCACAAAATCAGCTACTTTACAAAGAACTTCCTACATAGCAGGGGCTGTGATCTTCTACATAGCTTTGCGAAAGTAATCTGTTTAATCCGTAAACAGCTGAAGGTAAGCTTAAGGAAAAGTATTGTAACACAAGAGCTGTGTCAATACATGTGACTTGAGTTCACTGTGACAATATGAAATTGAGGACTACTGTTAATGGGTGGGTACAAGCAACTTATCCAGCTTACTGAGTAATTGTGCATAAAGTGTGAAGTTAGTTTTGTAAATATTTGTATAAATTAGTGATTTAAGAAAAATTCAATAGGGCTTAATGTTTTAATTTCTGTTCTCAGGGCTGTGTTCTTTGGTTAAATAAGAGTATGTGGGAATGCGTGTGTGAATATTATTGCCCTCACAGGTAACACACACACACAGTTGATGTTACTCATATTATGATTTTATTTTATTAGACATTTATTAAAATTGCTATATCTATCGATATATATTTATATACGGCATTATGATATATTATATATATATATATATATATATATATATATATATATATATATATATATATATATATTAACACCTTGTTTCCCAAAAAACAGAGAGAGAGAGAGAGAGAGAGGCAATGTTGAGGTGGGCGTTTAGAAGATAAGTTACTGAGGGTTATTAAAAACTTGCAGGATGAAGTGAAGAGCTGAGTTCTGAAAGAGAGTGACTGGTTTGGTTTAAAAGTGGGTCTGAGACAGTGGTGGGCGATGTGTCTGTGGCTATTCTATGTCTTTATCAATGGAATGATGCAAGAAGTCAGAGAAGGACAGTAGCTGTAGGTACAAAGTTCTGGGATAAGAAAATGTATTGTGAATGGGGTTTGGAATGGTAGGTGTTTGCAGATGACACACTTCTGATCGGGGATAATGAAAAGAAACTACAGCAACTGGCGAAAGAGTTTGAAAGCGTTTGCAAGAATGGAAATTAGGGAGCTAAATTTGAGCAAGTCTAAGGTTATGACTCTAGGGTTTGTATCCTGGGATCCCGGACAATTTTCAAGGTTTAATAATCCCTGGATATTTTTGCAAATCCCGGGAAATCCCAGGATAAAATTAAGTAAAAAAAATAGGGACAAATTTGACTGCAGGATGGTTGTGGACTTGTTCTGTTTATATTTTTATATACTATAATTGCAGACAATTACTGTTTTCAGAGAATGAAAACTTATTTTCTGTTGCGTTACTTAAGATTTTATTATAAAAGTCCATGAAGGTACGCTCACACAAAAGCCAAGCAGACGTACCAGCAACGAAGGAAACAAGGACAACCCACCACACCCATTACTCACCACCAATACCAAGGCGGGAGAAAGTGCGAACGACCCAGCCTTGACGTTGTCAGCAAGACAATTTTCAGCTGTTGGACCTTTCTTTGGGGGGGGGGATAGTATTTGTTAAGACCACGTGTGTTGCCCGCCAGGAGACCAACAACCAAGATGAACTTTCTCTTCCTTGAGTCATCCGACGAGAAGAGCACACGGTCGAAGAAACACAACTTATCCCATACGACTTTTATACGTATTTCTCTGTAACCATTATTGTCACATTTCACTTATGATCACCACTATATGCATTGCTATGCAAGCGCTCCGATCATGTACTCGTAATGTTCAACTGAATCTTCTGTATCAAATCGTATGTGTGTTTCTGTCTGTGAACAAACACAGATGCCGAAAATTAATCCCTGCTTCGATTTGTCAGAGAGTAGTAACTACGTTGTGGTTCTCACCAGCCGATAACCTCTGTGAATAAACTAGACAACAACCAGCCAGCATGTCAGTCAGTACCTTCCTTACAGGGTGTATATATATATATATATATATATATATATATATATATATATATATATATATATATATATATATATATATATATATATATATACACATACATACATAAACCCTTCACTGTTTGCTGACAATTTAAATATTTATACATCGAAAGTAATGTCACGAATATAAGTCACCTCTCCTTTTAATGATGCACCACGCTAATGCAATTTACGTACAACGCCGCTGTCTAACGAAGACAGGTTATAGCAGTGGTTCCCAACGTGGAGCGACAGGGGGCAATTTGATTTTGAAGGGGGCCAATTCGAGAACGAGTTATTAACAGTGAATTTTTTGTAGGCAAGTCTGTGTGAGTATGAGTGTGTGTGCGAGTTTAATACATGCAGTGTATATACAGTATGAATGCTTAATAATACTTGTGCGAATGTACATGTGTAATTGCATATGTACTGTATATAATATATTATCATCATCATTACAACCATCAAATGGCTTTCATAGTTTCAATGCAGTACCAAGAAGAACTCTCGGAAATACAAAATGATTGATAGAATATAGAATTTAGGCCAAAGGCCAAGCACTGGGACCTATGAGGTCATTCAGCGCTGAAACGGAAATTGACAGTAAAAGGTTTGAAAAGGGGTAACAGGAGGAAACCTCGCAGTTGCTCTATGAATCAATTATTGTCTGGAGAGGGTGGAAAGTAAGATGGAAGAAAGACAAAATGAAAGGAGGTACAGTAAAAGGAACGAAAGGAGTTGCAGCTAGGGGCCGAAGGCAAGCTGCAAAGAACCTTAAGTAACGCCTACTGTGCACCGCACGAGGTGCACTGACGGCACTAACCGCCCCCCCCCCTTCCCAACCCCGGCACGGGGAATACAAAATGATGAGTCAGTTAAATTTTTATTCAATATAAAAGGAGCGATGGCATGTCTTTGTGATGAGGCCGAAACTGAATACCCATATTCAAACAGCTTTGCAACAAAACTGTTGCTACCATTCCCATCTTCATATTTAGCTGAATGTGGATTAAGTGCTGTAAATGATTTGCTTCTGAAGAAAAGAAATCGACAGGATATCGCTGAATGAGGTGATCTGAGACTGAAGCTGACTAAAATGATGAGTGCCTTATGTAAAATCTCTCTGCAGCAGGCATAAAGCACATGAGGTGATCTGAGACTGAAGCTGACTAAAATGATGAGTGCCTTATGTAAAATCTCTCTGCAGCAGGCATAAAGCACATGAGGTGATCTGAGACTGAAGCTGACTAAAATGATGAGTGCCTTATGTAAAATCTCTGCAGCAGGCATAAAGCACATGAGGTGATCTGAGACTGAAGCTGACTAAAATGATGAGTGCCTTATGTAAAATCTCTCTGCAGCAGGCATAAAGCACAAGGATCTCACTAAGACTAACTTGAGTAATCTCATCTTGAGGTGAGCTCAAACTGTATTTTGCATTTGATAGGTACCTTTTATTTTATTGTACAGTAATTCAAATAGTTGAAAGATGATAGAAAAAAGCTTAAATTAAAATGATTTTGTATTGTTTACATTTCAGTTCGCTATTGTAAGTTTTGAAACTTTATTTGCTGTTTTCGTATGAGACAATCCACAGATATTTTAATATTCTATTTTTTCACTCTCTCTTTCTCTTTATTACCAGTGAATATTCTTTTATTATTTTTACCATCATCATTATCATTATTATTTCAATATCACTTTTTTTTCACAATTTCTTAGTAATTTCTTTCTCAGAACTTGAACTGTCCTTTGGTTCATTTATTCTTCTCTTCCATGTAGGCCATGTTCTTCGGAAGCTTGTTTAAACGAAGTTAATGGCCGTTAGGCTTCCTCCACATGAACAGGAGTTCACTTTTTGAATAATAAAAATTATATATCAGCACAAGTAGCACCAGGATTTTAGAGGTGATTAGGTGGGGCATGGCCAAAAAAAGGTTGGGAACCACTGGACTAGACCCAGCTACGGGTTCCTTCATTACCGGCTTCCTTTCTCCTATATCTCCCAAAAGTCCTGTATGACATGAACGTTTTATCCTTTCCCTTTCATTTGTTCCACCCTCCAAAAAATCTTGTCTTTTTTGGAACTTCTTTGGATATCCTCCCTGAGGAGCTTTCTTATAGCTGCCCCTAAAATTCTTATTTATCATTACCCTTGTAAAGACGTCAGACGTCTCTTCCTTTCCCATCAATCACGATCATGTATCGCATCTATCAACACAGCGAGAATCTCATGTATATATTTGTATGCAGAATTTCCTGGCCTTTTCGCCAATATTATTTTATCACTGTATGTACATTATGTCTCTTATTATTGCTATTTGATTGACTGTTAACAAACACAAATTGCTCTCACTCAGTGTACGGGCCACGGCAATCGGAGGTCGGGCACTTCGTTTCCGTCCGCACGCTGCTATGTACACCTGTGCCCAGGTAAATAAATTCTTACGGACTGCTCTCAGAGCAAGAGCCCGTGCTGGCACAAGGCCAGCTAAATCTGAAACAACAACAACAAATAAATTAGTCAGTACCCAGTTCTGTCTCTTTGACCTCACACCTTTTTTGAGTAACGGACAGAACCTCCACCCATGTGACGAATTCTTACACATCCCACAATACTGTACTTGGTATGGCAATATTTCTTCGCATGTCTCTGTTTATTGCAATTAAAGCAACAAAATTGCGGTGTATGATCCGTAGATTTTCCATCACTCTCCACTTACCACAAAAACCACTGGAAGCAAAATTTGATTCTCTCTGTAGGAAGTTTCTTTGGCCTACTGTCGTGGTTTTCAGCATGCCATAGAAAAATGTACTATCTACCGTTGGGCATTTCAACGTGTGCTTTCTAACTTGGGAAAAGACAAATGATTCCTCAGAAGGAGCTTCTTTCGGACTATGAAAACTATTAATTATAGCATCCGGCACATCGTGCAACAACCAGGAAAAAATGCAGTAACTTCTGAAAATTTTCTAACGAAATAGAACTGCCAGCTAACCAGTCCGTGACTCAATTTCTCCACCAAATCTATAGCTGCATCAAACAATTGCGAGCTATACTCTACCATAGACCCTTCCTAATTTTGTAAAATGCTCTCATATTCCAAACCAAATCACCACATTCATCTGCCCCACAGGCAGTTCTTAAAAATTTCTTCAAGCCACCCCGAGAACGACATTTTCTGAATTCAAACCTATGACAACGCTTCCCAATATCTAAAGGCACGTGTATTATCTGTGATCTTTTTGGTAGTTAATTGATTCTCTTCACTTTCAATAAAAATCTCCACTGGCTGTCTCAGACTACCATTTATCAAACCCACAACGTAACCCTATGGATTAGTCTTGTCTGACGTCTCCCCGGCTGACATTTTGCCGACTTTCTTCTCCCTTTTCCTATCAAAACATAAAACACCCCTCATTGGCCAATAAACTCAGCCTGATCTTAAATGCATGTACGATTAAAATCTTGCTCAATATCTCTAAAAGAAGAACAAAAATAAAAAAAATAAAAACACTATCCTCCCATTCCCAACTATTCACAAACTCTACGGAAGCAAACCACTTCTTATACTTGTCCCATAAGCTGAATGACATCATATCAGTTTCAAGGTAACTCCCGAGATCTCCCTAACAGAAAAGAAAGAAAGAAAAAAAAGAATCTCAGAAGTAAAATCCACCCTTTGACATTGCCACTGCTTGCCTGCTTGCAATAATTGCTGACCCACGACAGAGACAAGCATGAGTCACTAAGCAGAGAACCCCCCCCCCCCCCATTACATTACATCCCCCACAGTATAACCCATTTCACACACCCACAAGAGAAAAATATGTTTAATATAAGCAACTTACCAGTAATTACATAGCTAACATTTTTTTCAAAATTCGTGGTAGCGTTGTTTCTGTTTTTGTGTAGGTGACAGCCCCCACCCACTGTTGGGGGACATGGGAAACAACCTGGCAGGCAAGCTCAGTTTGTTTCTGTCGGCTCTGGTACACACACGAGTGCCATTTGCAGGAGCTTTTTTATTAGTACAATTACTTTCTTTTGGTTGTACAGCAAGCTATTGATAGTTTATTATCACAATTTTGAGTAGTTTCCTAGTTTTTTTAATTATGTCAGATTCTAGCAGTTCGAGTATTCGCTATTGCAGCAAAGGCTGTAAGACCAGGCTCACAAAGCTTGTTATGATCCTCATTCGATCTGTAGTAAATGTAGGGGCAAGAGTGTAGCACTGAGAACACCTGCAATGAATGTTCTTCATGGGATAGTAAACAGTGGAAGATTCTTGAGTCTCACTTAGACAAATTAGAGAGAGATAGGAAGAGGAAAGCAGCTTCTAGAGCCAAGAGACGTTGTGAGAGAGGTGCGAAATAATGAGCAGGAAGACAAGTACTGCTGGTTTATTGATGAAGCGACCCGTTTATAAAGTGGCGTGCGGACGTCTGTGTATAATGCAGAGACCGAGGGTACACAAATTTACAGGTGACCTGAGGTCAAACTATTTCTCTACAAAAAACAGGACAGGTACAGTACATACAGAATACACAATAATTAACGATGACTGGTTAGACATAAAAATACTCTGTTACATATACATGGTGCAAGGTCAAATGAACAGATAATAAATATACAATTCATAATAATGATAATAATATTGTGTCCGTCCGACCCTAGGTCGCATGTGAAGGCACTGCAGAAAATGGGATGTTCATTACAGGAAACACGTTGAGCGGGGACTTTACAATACTCCCCCCCACAAGACGTAGGTAACGTTTGATCAAAGCAGGTATCTGCTGGGGCGGCGGAGGGGGCCTCGCTTTCTCGATGCCAGCTGGAGGGGGTGGTCGTCTTCTTCGGCACCATTTGGAGTGGTGTGTTGGGGTGCCCTCCTGTCTGGTCCCGGGGTTTTCTGGGGACGCCCACAATGTTTTCCTGCAGATGGGGCGGACCAAGGGGTTGCTATCTCCTGCGGGGGCTTTGGGAATCGCCCCCGACATCCTCCTCTAGGAATGCGGGCTTGAGGCGGTCTATCAATACCCAGTCTCCCCTTCCTTGGACGGCTACCCAGAATGCCTTTTTGTTCCTCTCAAGCATGAGGAAAGGCAATCTGTAAGGGCCTGGTTAAGGGTGACCATACGGCGTCATCCCTGAGGAAGACGTGGGTGGCAGAGGACAGACCAGGAGGCATGAAGGGGGATGTCCTGTCGGTGTATGTCCGCTGGCAGGGGGTGAACTTCCCAACCCTGTCACGGAGCCTCTGCATTGTTAAGTTGTCCCTGTCCTCTGCGATGAGTTCCCCCAGGACTACCAGGGTCTCCCTGTAGACTTTTTCTGTTGCAGATGGGTCGCCGTTGGTTCTGGGGGTGGTCCTTAACCCGAGGAGGACCCAGGGCAGCTGGTACTTCCAACTCTCGGAGGTGCAACGAGCCATGAGGGACGCCTTCAGGGATCTGTGGAACCTCTCTACCATTCCATTGGCTGCAGGGTTGTAGGTGGTGGTGCTGTGGTGAGTGGTCCCCAGCAGGCGTGCCAGGGCGGTCCACAGCTCGGACAGGAAAGCGGTACCCCTGTCTGTAGTTATATGGTCTGGGACACCGGACCGGCTGATCCAGCTGGAGAGGAGGGCCTCAGCGCACGCACTGGAGGTGGCATCTTCCATGGGCATAGCTTCGGGCCACCTGGTGGAGCAGTTGACGCTTGTTAGGAGGTATCTTGCTCCTCCTGATGGGGGAAGAGGACGCATTACGTTGACGTGGATGTGCCCGAAACGTCTCCTCGGCTGGGGAAAATCACCCACCCCAGACTCGGTGTGCCACCCTACTTTGCTGGCCTGACACTGCATGCACTGCCTTGCCCAGGCCATCGCGTCCTTCCATATGCCGTGCCAGACAAACTTCTCCGTCAGTAGCCTGGCCGTTGTCCTTCTGGAGGGGTGGGACAGTCCGTGGATGACGTTGAAGACCAGCCGACGACGGGATGCGGGCACCAGTGGACGGGGGCGGCCAGTGCTCATGTCACTTAGCAGTGTTGACCCTCCGGGGCCAAGGTGCACGTCTTTCCACTTCAGCGATGTGACGGCTGTGCAGTAAACTGGGGTCTCTGGGTTGGCGGCTTGTTCGCGGGCGAGGTCCTCGTAGTCGATCCCAAGCTGCACCGTGTCGATTTCGATCCTCGGGGAGGTACTTGATGGTGCAGGAGAACTCCGTGACTGCCGCGAGGTGCCGCTGCTGCCTGGAGTACCATGCATCCCCCAGCTTTGTGAAGGAGTGGACCAGCGGCTGGTGGTCGGTCCAAATCGTGAATGGCGCACCCTCCAGGAGGAACTTGAAGTGGCGTACTGCCTGGTACACTGCAAAGAGTTTCCTGTCGAAGGTGCTGTAGCGGGACTCAGTGGGGCTGAGTTTCCTGCTGAAGAAGGCGATGGGCTGAGGGGTTCCGTTGATGACTTGTTCCAGGACAGCCCCACAGGTGACATTGCTGGCATCCGTCGTCAGCTGGAGGGGAGCGCTGGGGTCCTGGTGGGTCAAAGCTGTTGCCTTGGCGAGGGAGGTCTTCGTCAGGGAGAAGTCCTTCTGCTGGTCGGGGCCCCACTCTAAGGTCTTTGGACAACCCTTGAGGACCTCGGTCAGGGGGGGCCATGGTGTGCTCAATCCCCGGATGAATCTCCTGTAGTAGTTGACCATTCTGAGGAATTCTTGTATGGCCCTGATGGAGGTAGGGGTGGGGAACCTCATGATGGCCTCAACCTTCAACAACACTGGGCGGACGCCTCCGGGGGATACCTTGTGGCCTAGGAATTCCACCTCGACGCCGAAGGTGCACTTGTCGAACCTGATGATGAGGCCACTCTCCTGCAGGCGCTGCAAGACCTTCCGGATGTGCCGCAGGTGTTCCTTGTGGGATCTGGAAAAATTTAGGATATCATCGACTTAGCAGACACAGAAGTCCAGGTCCCCAAGGATGCTGTCCATCAGCCTCTGGAAGGTCACCCCGCGTTCCTCAGGCCGAAGGTGGAGAAGGTGAAGACGTAGTACCCGAAAGGCATGACGATGGCAGTTTTGGGGATGTCTTCTGGAGCTACTGGTACCTGAAAATATGATTTTAAGAGATCTAATTTTGAGAATATTTTGGCCCCATGGAAGGAGGCCGTTAGGTCCTGCATGTTTGGTAGAGGGTAGTGGTCGGGTCCTGTAGCGAGGTTGAACCGCCTGTAGTCGCCGCAGGGCCTCCATGTGCCGTCCACTTCCTGCACTATGTGAAGGGGGGAGGCCCACGGGCTGGGAGCCTTCTTGCATATGCCCATCTGTTCCATCTCGGCAAAGGCCTTCTTGGCCTCCTGAAGGCTCTTTGGGGGAAGCCTCCAGAACTTTGCATGCGTTGCCGGGCCCTTTGTCTTGATGTGATGATATATCCTGTGTTTGGCAGGGGCCCTGGGCACCTGACAAAGCTCAGGTTTGAAAACTTCCGGGAATTCCTTCAGGAGGGAGCAGTACTGGTGGGGCGTGACGGAACAGATTGTGGGCTCCCTGGGGCCCAGCGACAAGGGCAGGGACTGGCAGGACTCGGTGTCCAGCAGGCACTTGCGGCTGGCGTCAACTGCCAGTCCAAAGTGGGCGAGGAAGTCCACACCCAGGAGTGGGGTCCTAACGTCTGCGATGATGAAGTTCCACCTGTACCTCTGGCCAAGAATGGAGAACGTCAGGAGCCTAGTGCCGTAGGAGAGGATGGGGGACCCGTTGGCGGCCGTCAGAGAGGCAGCCGGGTCCAGCAGACGTCTGCGGTCCTCTCTGAAAGGTGGGAACACTGACCGCAAGGCCCCAGTGTCGATCAACATCATCCTGCAGGAGATGGTGTCGCAGACGTAGAAGCCTACTGGTGCGGGGCCCCTGGGTGTTTCAGATGCTGCTGCCATGGCAGCCTGTGAGGGTGGCCACCACCTCCCCTGTTTTCTGGAGGGAAGAAAAGGCAGGGGGCTTCGCAATTCCAGGCGGCTCTCCCGAACCTCTGGTGGTAATAGCAAAGCCCCGGCCTCTCCCTCTTCTGCTGGTGGGATGGCCTCTCCCTCTTCTGCTGGTGGGCTGGCCTCCTCTGGGTGATGACGTTGATGCTCTCCATGGTGGGGTCCTCCGGCTGGAGGCAGTTGATTGGGTGTGCAGGCGTGGACGCCCGCTTCACTGCCTTCATGGAGTCCGTCAGCTGCTGCGCCATCCTGATCAGGTCCTCGACCGGCAGGGTGTATGCTTCTGTGATCTGCCCATGGACCTCTGGTAGTAGCTGCGGCAGGAAGATCTCCCTCGACAGGCTGATCTCTTTGCGCCTGCCGCTGCTGTCAGTCTTGGGGAGGAGGTTCTGGAGGCATGCCACGTTTCCAAGAGGTTTGTGTCCTGCCAGGGGTTGAGGGCGAGGTTGAGGGCGCGGGCAGCTCTCTCGGAGACCAGCAGGGAGCAGGTCTCGACGAGAGTGGCTTTTAACTCCTGGAAGGTGGCGGGGCTCGACGTTGTTGTTAACCATGGGGCGATCTTCTTGTATATCTCCTCCGGGAGGGTGTTGATGGCGATGTCCGCCTTCAACACCTCGTCGGTCAGGCCTGCCACCCTGAATTGCCCCTTGACTCTCTAGAGCAGGACGCTGCATTCTGATGGGTGAATGGCGGCAGCCTTATGCTGAGGGCCAGCCTTGGTTGGTCCGTCAGGGGAGTCATTGCGCGGGGAGCAGGCACCAGCGTGGAGGAGCGGGCGGGAGGGGGTTGCGCGAGGGAGACATCTGTCTCCGAGAAGTTCGCGGTAATTTGTATGTGGTTGGGGATGTCTGTGTCCATGCTCATTCCACGCTCTCACTTGGAGTGTGAGGAAACACTTGTGTCAATACACGCTTGGGAGTGTGCCATGTGGGTCTGCTAATGACGTCGGTGACTTGCCGACAAGGGTCGTTAATGCCCGAATGCATTACTAGAGCACCGTAGTTAGTCCATTAGGGGCATGGGTTGGTTCATCGGGCCAAGACTAAGTCGCTGTTTGGGTCTGTTAGTGGCTCCGGGAACCACTCTGGGGGTCACCACTGTGAGAGGGGTGCGAAATAATGAGCAGGAAGACAAGTACTGCTGGTTTATTGATGAAGCAACCTGCTTATAAAGCGGCGTGCAGACGTCTGTGTATAACGCAGAGACCGAGTGTACAAAAATTTACAGGTGACCTGAGGTCAAACTATTTCTCTACAAAAAACAGGACAGGTACATACAGAAAACATAATGATTAACGATGACTGGTTAGACATAAAAATGCTCTGTTACATATACACGGTGCAAGGTCAAATGAACAGATAATAAATATACAATTCATAATACAGTGAACCCCCCCTATTCGCGTTGTCAACGTTCGCGGACTCACGCATTCACGGGTTTCTCTGTGGAACATATCTAGCCATCATTCGCGGAAAATTCGCCGATTCCCGGTATTTTTCACTGAGAAATATTCACTAATTACTGTATTTTCATATAATTTTAATGAATAAATGCACTTTTTGTGATAAAACTATTAAAATATTCAGGTATAAGCATTTTTACAGGGTTTTTCTGTGTTTAAGCTATCAAAATGGGCAGTTCTAAGTGTTTTTAGAGGGGTTTTAAGCATTCGCGGATTTGACCCATTCGCAGGGTGGGTGTGGGACGCATCCCCTGTGAATACAGGGGGTTCACTGTAATGATAATAATATTGTGTCCATCCGACCCTAGGTCGCACGTGAAGGCACCGCAGAAAACTGGATATTCATTACAGAGAACACATTGAGCAGGGACTTTACAATGTTCTCTAAATCTGGTTGAGAGGTTAGTCCTATTGCTCTCCCTACTACTCCTATTCCTATTATTTCTCCTATTCCTTGCCCTCCTACTGTTCAACTTCCTACTGTGCCTGGCTCCCTTGCTTCCTACCCTAATGCCGTTGCCAGTCTCGAATCCAGGTTTGATGAGAAGCTTAACCTAGTTGTAAGGAGAGTGGCTGAGTTGGGAGCTTCCCTAAAAGTGTCTATCTGTCCCGCTGGCTCTCCTAAACCAAAATTCCTGTCATGCTCCCCTAAACCTGGGAGAAGACACCGAAGTCCAAGGGAGGTCAGTGGGGTTTGCCCACTGATAGTCGCCCCCTCAGCCACTCATTTGTACAGTCCCAGGTGCTGGCAGACAGCCATGGGAAAGATGCATCTTTGGATGTTCAATATTATCCTCAAGCTCTTCTGACAACTGCGGCATGGACAGGAGGAGCCATAAACGGTACCTGGACTCTTCCTGACCACTTAAGCACCCTTCCGAGGTTGTTGGTCGCTGTCTGGATCCAGTACCTGTTAAGCAATATAAGAAGCCTATTAGTAGTCCCTAGCCTTCTCGTAGTTACACTGTGGACCCTTCTGTCCTTGCCCCTCTGAATCATTATCCACTTATGTCCACATGGGACAGTCCGGAAGCCTTCTCACCTGAGCACTCAATGGCTGAGCACCCTCACCCGGCTCCCAAACGCCCCAAGACAGCTCATAAGCGCCTGACGCTTGCTTCCAAACACCTGGTGCCACTTCCTGAGCGCCTAGCGCCAGCTCCTGAGAACCCGGCACCTGCTTCCAGGCCCCCATCGCCTCTTTTGTTTGCTCAGAGACCATGCTCCTTCACTTCCTCCAGTTAGACTTACTGTGGCATCTCCTTTGCCTTTGGACCATGACAAGCCAACTCTGGCTCCTATTAAGCAGCAGTTAGCTCAAATTATGGAGTTGTTAAAGAAACCTCCCTCCACTCCCAAGACTTCCCAGGATGATATCCTGTCCCCGGTCTCCTCAGAAGAGGAAGGGGTCGACCAAGAACCTGCACCTCCTTCAACTTTACTGCTTTACTGAGGCAACTTTTGCCGAATTTTCCCACTCTTTTTGCCCCGGCTGCCCTGGCCTCACCTGCTTCAACCTTTGTACTGTAATGAGGAATCAACCGGATAACAGGACAAGACTTCCCAGGAGTCCTTCAAGGAGATGGGAGACTGGCTTTCAGCCAAAAGGGAGCAAGGCAAAGCATCTTTTGCTCCCCCCCTCCTTGTTTAATCCGCAGGAGGTACTCATCTTACACGACCAGCGAAGCTCCTTCTCTGGGAGTTGCTGCCTCCTCCCTAGGGGACTTCCCTGGTCTAAAAGCATGAAGTTGCCCTCTCTGATGGAATCGAGCACTGACCATACCGTTTTAGTCTTGAACCGAGTCTGGCGAAGGAACTGGTTCAGGGGAGAGGTCAATGATGGTCTCCAACCACCTGTCGCCTTCTCTATGAGAAACAGATGGCCATAAAACCCTGGAGATTGATCTTCCACAACATCCACAGCGCCTTTCTCTGACATCTTCATCTCTTTCCAAAGGGTGAGGTCTTTCAGCGAGCCGGGAACATAGGTTTGGAAGCGGACCAGATCATTGGTGAGGGGTGGCAGAAACTCAAAAGGTACTAATATCCTACCTGAAGGACATCCACTACCCAGGTCTCTGCTCCGTATCACTGCCATGTTGCCCAGTGTCCCAAAAGGCACCCCTCCCCATCAGCAGCAAGCAGGAAGGAATGCTGCCTTAGTGTCTGCCCTTCTTCTTACCCTTGCCCCCTTTCCTGGAAACCCTCTTGACTTGGGACCACCTTGATGTGGTGAGGGGGCTCTTGAACCCCAGGAATTTGTTCCCAGGTTTGAGTCCAAGAGTCCCATATATCAATATGTACTGTATTTCTTTGGATTAAGTTTTGTGGAATTTTTCACTTTTGCTAAAATTTATTGGGCCTGATAAGTAGGAAAAGATATCATAGATGGGACTGGGTTTATATCCGAAGCTAAATATTGGGAACTGTGGTAGGACCATCAACTGCCCGATAATGGTTGGACCTGAGAGATACCAGATTGATAGCTCAAAGGCAGAACTATTCTTTAGGGCTGGACTACGGATTCCAGGGGGTCTGGTTCTGGAGATAAGACTCTTGGCATTCTATCCAGTTTGCCCATAACATTAGTGTGGGGATGATTATATTCTTGTAATACTCGCAGTCCTAGCAAGCAGTTTTGGCTTACACTTGGGCCACTCTAATCATGTTGCGCCATTCCCTGTGGGGTAGGGTAGGGATGCGGACATTTGAGAGTCAGTTCTCACTTGTGCCATTGGTGGAAGAATAAACTCCATGAATGGCAAATGATATCTTTTTAAAGTTTTCAGGTTTAATTATTTTTTTTCCTGAAATCTTTATGACAAGTAAAAATAAAGATTTGAATACCCTTGACAACCATTGCTTTGTAACAAATGTTAAGAATTTGCAAGTGCTTCATGTAATAGACATAGTAGTCCCGTGCAACTATGAAACTATTTTTATAACTTTCCATCCCTTTGGAACCATAGTTGAAATCTGGATGAACTTCCAAGAAGTCAAGTTAAAATGGGAAGTATGAGTTACTTTTGATAAATATGATGATGCCATAAAGGTTAGTGCAAATAAATCAGTCTGTTATAAGAGGAGCTTTGACAGATAAAGTACCTAAAAATTTGGATATATACATATATATGTACCATCTGACTGGTTTTAAGATACCCATCAGAAAACACAAGATAATACTCCATCCAGAACTTCCCAACTTCCTATGTGGCTAGTTGCTACAGCTAAGGAGGAAAACTACAATTATTAAAAGTTCTGCAAGTACCTCCAGAAGAAGGTGGGAGGAACAAAGAGTGGAGATATATCTAGGTTTGGAAAAGGTACAGTGCTCATATATGCTAAATCAAAAGCTCAAGCTCAAATGCTATCTGAAATGAATCCTTCTGGGCATGAAGTGATTAAAGAAATCAGACCCCACCTGAATTTTAGTTATGGCTGAGGTGTCATTTTTGACAAGGATTTATATGAGTTAACGGAAAGTGAAATCCTTGAAATGAGCCCATCAACAGTATGGAAAGTGAAAAAGACATTCATTTTGCAAATATGATAACTTTTTTCTTTGAAGACCCCTAACATGCCATCCCATGTAAACTTTGAAAACGAAAGAGTGCAAGTAAGACCTTTCCTTCCAAAACCTGTCCAATGCTTTAACCGTTTCAAGTTTGGTCATTTATCAAGAGTGTGTAAGAATACAAAAAGTTTGTATAAACTGCTCTGCCCTTGACCACGGTGCATGTTCTGAAACAACAAAGTGTAGTAACTGTCAGCTCAACCATAAGGTTAATGATAAAAACTGTGAAGCACACAAATATGAACAGTCAGCTGTAAATAAGCTAATGCTGAACATATAAGCACTGGATATGCCAGACAACAATTGGGCCTATCAAAGAGTTATGCTAGAGCTCTAAACCTGTTACCCCTTACTACCACAAGGGGACCAGTGGGGACACCTTTTCCTGCAGTAGGTTTATCAACCCCACTGTGGTAGAAGTCCAGGTATCTGGGTCAGGTGCTCAGTCACTGAAGGCAAGAGCACGTTCCACCAAAGCAGGCAAGCTGCCTGTGGTTGGAAATGAGTCTCCTCCAGATGACATGGCTCTCCCTTCATCTCTTCCATCTCCAATTTTTAAAGTAGTAAATCTATCACAGGCAGAATCTCTGCCTGGTCTAATGTAGTCGGAACATTTAAGAAGCCCCAAGAGAGGAAGGACTCCTTCAGGTTCTACCCCATGTACTCCATATAAATTTGCCTTAATATGTAACGGTTATAGTGTGCTTAGTTCAAATGAAGTAAGTACTTCAATGGAACTTAAAAACCAAGGTAAAAAGATGTCTCAAATTACAACTGCAGATATTCATCGTCCTCCTAAAGAACATCTAACTAGGAGAAATAAAGATAACAAGGGTAGTCATAGAAATCCATCTATTTCCAGGCCACCCAAAGACGAAAAAAGAAAGGCTTGCAAATCTAATTCATAATGGCTCTATTCAACATCCTACAATAGATCTGTAAAGGATTGCGTTCTTGAGATTTTCAGCACGAGAACACAACCCTTTACAGTTCCATTGTAGGATGCTGAATAGAGCCATTATGAATTAGATTTGAAAGCCATTCTTTTTTCGTCTTTGGGTGGCCTGGAAATAGATAGTTTTCTACGACTACCCTTGTTGTCTTTATTTCTCCTAGTTAGATGTTCTTTAGGAGGATGATGAACATCTGCAGTTGTAATTTGAGCCATCTTTTTACCTTGGTTTTTAGGGTCCACTGAAGTACTTGCTTCACTTGAACTAAGCACACTATTAATGTGAGCAAATCACTGGAATGCTCACCTGTAGCCCTCAATGCAAATTTAGAGGCTGTTGCTCTTAAGATCATATTAGGCAAGCAGATTACTGTTTGTTCCATCTACCTGCCTCCTAGATCTAACTTTTCAAACACTGACATCCAATCACTAATTGATCAACTCCCCAAACCATTTTTTTATTCTTGGTGATTTTAATGCCCATAATCTGCTATGGGGAGGACATGCTTTAGATACTGAAGGTAAAATTATAGAAGGCATTATTAATAATAATGATATTGTGCTGTTAAATGATGGTACTAGGACATAACATAAAATATATTTTAATACTTACTCGGCTATTGATCTGAGTATGCGTTCCTCTGCAATAGCTTTAGACTTTATTTGGTCAGTAAATGAATTTTTAAATAACAGTGATCACTATCCCATTCTTTTAAAGTATGCCAGAGATACCCCTACAGAAATGGAAGCCATTAGAAGCTGACTGGGAGAAGTATAAGAAGGAAATCAAACTAGATAAACCATTTGAATCTTTCAGCAACCAAATAAAAGCATATGATTACTGGACAAACGCTATTTTAGTCAGTGAAGACTCCTCTATTCCAAAAACTACTGGCAAGCCAAGGAGACCAACTGTTCCATGGTGGCACAAAAAATGTGCCACCTTGAGAAAAATTACCAGGATATGCTACAATAGGTACAAATCAAGTGGCACTCCCACTGCTCAATCAATGTATCAACGAGCCATGGCAAAATAACGCAGGTACTTTTGTCGTGCCAAGAAAGACTCTCGGATTTATGATATAAATGGAATTAACTCGAAAACACCATGAAGGCTTGTATGGAAAAACATACAAAAACTTGCAGGGAAATTGTGCCACCAAAAAATCCCTCTTTAAGAGTAGGAAATAATCTCATTACAAACCCTTCAGATGTAGCTGAATCATCAGGTCAACATTTCTCCAATATTTCTAGCCCTAATAACTATTCTAGTGAATTCCAAAGAATCAGAAACACTCAGGTCAATCTGAATCTATCTGGTGATAACCGGGAGGCATACAATGCAAGATTTTCTCTTCAAGAACTACATGAAGTGCTCTCTTCAACAGATGGCACTTCTGGTGAAGATACTATTTTATGTATAATTCTTGGGAAGTTACCTGAAGATGCCAAAAGATACCTTCTTAAGATCATTTGGGAGACTGAGATTATGCCAAGATCCTGGAAAATTTCCGTTGCAATCCCAATTCCAAAACCATATAAAGATCCCCCCCTCCTCGATTTGGGACCACCTTGACGAGGTGAGGGGGCTCTTGAACCCCAGGAATCTGTTCCCAGGTTTGAGTCCAAGAGTCCCATATACCATTATGTGTTTCTTTGAATTAATTTTTGTGGAATTTTCCGCTTATGCTAGAATTTATTGGACCTGATAAACAGGAAAGATATCGTAACTGAGACGGGGTTTATATCCGGAGCTAAATAGTGGGAACTGTGGTAGGACCATCAGCTGCCCGATAATGTTCAGACCTGAGAGATATCAGGTGGAACTATTCTTTAGGGTTGGACCACGGATTCCGGGGGGGTCCGGTTCTGGGAGAGGAGTACTATTTGATAAAGACCTTTATGATATGACAGAAGAAGAAATTTTAGAAATGAGTCCCACTTCAGTTTGGATAGTGAAAAAGGTAGCTACTGCCAACATGGTCATTTTACCTTTGTGGACTCTGAAGTACCTTCTCATGTCATATTTGAAAATGAAAGGTACGAGCACGTCCTTTCCGGCAAAGACCAATGCAGTGCTATCATTGCTTTAAGTTTGGCCACCCATCAAAAAACTGCAAAAATGCTAAAATTTGTATAAACTGCTCTGGTGTCCATCATGATGATGAATGTAATAGAAAAACAAAATGTGTTAATTGTCAACTGGAACATAAATTCAATAACAAAAATTGTGAAATTTACAGATTGGAACTGTCTGCACTAAATAAAGCCAATGCAGATCATATAAGTATTGGTTTTGCAAAAAGACAATTAGGACAACAACCTAGGAGCTATGCTCAAGTTCTTAAGCCACAACCCCTATCTACCACTAGGGGTGCAGTGGCAGCACCCTCTAATGTAGCGGGTGCATCGACCCCTGTGGTAGTGGCTCAGCCATCTTGGTCAGGTGCTCAGCCTGTTGAGGCTAGAGCACAAGCCTCCAAGGAGGATAAGATGGCACTTAACCCAACCACTTTGGAATTGTCTCAGGCAGAGTCTCTGCCTGATTTAATGGAGACCGAGGAGCAAAAGCACCAAAAGAGGAGACGTTCCCCCTCATCCTCTCCTCTAATTAAACATGCATCACTTAGTAATAGATACGAAGTACTAAGCTCGATGCAAGAACCCCAGCCTGAATTTAAACAAACTGACAAGAAAGGGAAACAAAATGACATCAGTAAATCAACAGATAATAAACCAAACCTGTCAAGACCAGTCCTCTCCAAATCATCTCTTGATAATATTCATAAACAAAAGAGAGTAAATGAGAAGACTCCATCCAAAGGGCCTTCCACCAAGCCCAAAAAACACTTTTCATGTCAATACTACAATGGAACTGTACAGGTCTTAGGGCTCGAAATGAAGAGCTGAAGGTACTGCTCCATGACCATGGCCCAGGTATTGTGTCTCCAGGAAACTAAGTTTGGAAGCACACAATTTAATCTTGGGTTAAATTACTGCATATACAGTATAATTCTCCACCACCAATCAGAGACAGAGCTAAGGGAGGTGCAGCAAGATTTTAGTCATGTTTTTTCTTATACTATGTACAGTATATATTTTGAATAAAGAAGTTTAATATATACTTATTTTTTGTTGGTTCTAATATCAATCTTCATTTTTTACGTTCATATTTTAACACTGAATTTTACTAGTATTTCATCATTCACCTATTCATTATCAATCATATATCAATTTATATATTTCACCTTCATTTCAAGACCTAAATTTCATAATCAATCGATCAGTAAAGATCCCCAACAAACTACAAGTTATAGACCTATAGCACTAACAAGCTGTGTTTGCAAATTAATGGAAATTATAAATTTTTGCTTGGTATGGCACTTAGAATCAAATAAGCTTCTATCTCCTTTCCAATTTGGGTTTCGTAAAAATAGATCGACACTTGACCCACTTATAAGACTCTCCAACCAAATTTGGCAGGGTTTTGTCAATCAATGTCAGACAATAGGGGTCTTCTTTGATTTGGAAAATGCTTATGATACTACTTGGCATTATGGAATTCTTAAACAAACTACCGAAAATGCATATTAAGGGCAACTTAATTCGGTTCATCCATTCCTTCTTATCTGAGAGATTTATAAAAGTTAGAGCAGGGAACTCTCTATCTTCCCCCTTTAGACAAGGGGAAGGTGTTCTACAAGGGTGCATTCTCAGTGTGACCCCCTTTGCTGTTGCCATAAATAGTATCTTGGATGAAGTTCCAAACCCTGTTCAAGCTTCACTGTTTGTGGATGACTTGAAAGCTATTGATTGTCTCAAATTGGCCAAGCTAAATGGGTTTAAATTCTCAGCCATTAAGAATGTTGCTGTCCACTTTTCAAGGAGCAGATGTCAAGAGGTTTATACCTAATTTACAACTCAAGGGATCTATTTTGCCATATGCTGACAATGTTAAGTTTTTGGGAATGACATTTGACTCAAAACTCACATGGGACAAACATATTGATAACCTTAAATGTAAAATAAAAGCATCTTTTAAGCTTTTGAAAATAGTCTCTGGATATGA
The DNA here is from genome assembly GCF_040412425.1 of Macrobrachium rosenbergii. Taxonomy (NCBI): domain Eukaryota; kingdom Metazoa; phylum Arthropoda; class Malacostraca; order Decapoda; family Palaemonidae; genus Macrobrachium; species Macrobrachium rosenbergii. The sequence continues at coordinate 44,342,160 of NC_089765.1, read as the reverse complement.
GTGGGGAGCTGACAAGAAATCTTTAAGAATTGATGATGCACTTTATAGATCGAAACTATATTATGGATGTCAGATCTATTCTCCAGTGTGTAAAAGTAAACTTAATGAGCTCAATATTGTCCATAACATGGGATTACGAATTTGTTCCGGTGCATCCCGAACATCCCCTGTTGAGTCTTTATGTGGATACCCAGCAACTGCCACTTGACTTACAATGGGAGGAACTGGTTCTGCATTAGTTAGTGTGCATTAAAAGCAGTACTAAAAATCCTTCAAATAAGGTCATTCACCAACATGACAGCAGAAAATTTAAACCAAGGTCATCTGTTCCTTTCCAGGTAAGGTTACATCAAGAAGTAAATCATGACATGTTAAAAAATCAGAATATTTCACAGTTGGTTGCCTCCAAATTCCCCCCCATGGTTTATCCCTAAGGCAAAAGTTTGTAAAAAAAAAAAAAATAATGGTTAAGAAGAAATTTGCTGATGAAATGCCAAGAATTTATTTTTAGAACACAATGTAATCCATGATGGTGCATATAAGATTTATACGCATGGTTCCAAGTCAAGAGAGGGAGTTGGGCTAGCCATAATTACAGAAGATTCTTATGAGGCAGCAAAGCTACCTCCTTCAGCTTTGGTATATACAGTAGAACTTTCTGCAATTAATAGAGCATTAGTATCGCATCAACAAAAACACATTTGTAATATATTCTCTAGAAGTGTTTTGGAGAGTCTAAATAAAATCAATTCATCCCATCCTTTGATTCTCAAAGCTCATGAGTGGCTTTTTCGAATTTCTTGCAAGCACAAATCTATTTCATTCTGCTGGGTTCCTGCCCATATGGGGATCACAGGAAATGAAAAAGCTGACAGAGAAGCAAGAAGGATATGTAATCAGAAATCACTGGATATCCATGAAGTTCCATAAGTTAACATGAAGTCTCCTATCCAAAGCAATATACGCTGCAAATGGCAGGAGTGGTCGTCCTTAAACCTCCTTGCCACAGATAAGAAACTGAAGGCAATTAGACCTGATTTGAATTTTTGGTAGTCTTCATTTCATAGGGATAGGAGGACTGGAATTGTTTTAATGAGACTTTGTATTGGTCATTCCCGATTGACACAGCTTTATTCTTGATGGAAGTGATACTCCAGTCTGTGCTTGCTGTGGCAGTATGTTGGCAATTGAGCACATTCTGGTCTTATCCAATGTATGGTGCTGCTCGCAGGAAATTTGGTCTTTCAGGGAAACAACTTGAGTATATTTTGGGAGACGATGTTGATATAGACAACCTTGTAAAATTCTTAAAAGAGATTCATGTATATTCCAAAACCTGATTTGTTTTACTAAGATCTAATTCTACTAATACTAATGCATATGAGCGTATGTACTTATACCTTTATTTGTATCTTAAAAATTTTTTTTTTACATTTTTATATATATACAGTATGTATATATATATATATATATATATATATATATATATATATATATATATATATATATATATATGTATGTATATATATATATTTACAGTAAACCCCCGTATTTGCAGGGGATGCATACCGCACCCCACACCCCCTGCGAATAGCTAAAATCCGTGAATACTTAAAACCCCTCTAAAAACACTTAGAACTGCCTATTTTGATAGTTTAAACACAAGAAAAACCCTCAAAAAATGCTTATACCCAAATATTTTAATAGTTTTGTCACAAGAAGTGCATTTAGTCATGAAAATATAAAAATACAGTAAACAGTGAATATTTCTCAGTGAAAAATACCGCGAATGGGCAAATTTTCCGCGAATAATGGGTAGATATGTTCCACAGAGAAATCCGCGAATACGTGAGTCCACAAATTATGAGAATGCGAATACGGGGATTTACTGTATATATGTGTGTGTATATATACTGTATATATATATATATATATATATATATATATATATATATATATATATATATATATATATATATATATATATATATATATGTATATATATATATATATATATATACTGTATATATATATATATATATATATATATATATATATATATATATATATATATATATATATATATATATATATATATATATATATATATATATATATATATATATATATATATATATATATATATATATATATATATATATATATATATATATATATATATATATATATATATATATATACATACATACATAATATATATATATATATATATATATATATATATATATATATATATATATATATATATATATATATATATATATATATATATATATATATATATATATATATATATATATATATATATATATATATATATTTCTGAGTCCAGTCCCGTGTCAGCCGGTGAAATTCCATTATAGCACGAATTTCTAGGTATAATATGCTAGATATACCAGAGAAAAAAGAGCTTTCAGGAAAGCTGGGGTTACTACCCCCAGATCGAGCGTCTTCTCCAGGGAAGACGTCGGTATAATGAAGGGTGAGTGAAAGATCACTACCACGGAGTCTTACTCGAAAGATCTCTCCCTATCAAAACCCCCAGAACAGAGCGGTGAGCCGTTACAGCCCCTACGCCCAACACCCGCCAGCTCGGCGACACCAGCGCCACCTACCTCATTCCATTTTCTAGCACGTGATCGCTACCTTTTCTTTTTGTGTGCTCGTGCCTCTTTTTGGATTTTATTCATCTTTCGCCATGTCATCGAGCAGCTTTACTATCTCCAAGTTAAGTACCATCTTATTGTGGGGTTTTGTTCTATTTTTTGGCTGTTTTGGTCTCATCTTTTTATAAATATTGAGATCTTATTATGACGCCTTACTGGCGTTCTCCGCCAGCCATGTCGATCATGAGGCGACCCCATCAGTTCTTTTCTGTTGGGGTTGTCTCCTTGTCGTTATAGATGTTATTTTTTGCCCCATGGTTCTCCTCCTGGCGGGTTTCCTGCGGTGGCCCCCCCTTTTTTTTCAAAATTTACATATTATTGGCCTACCAGCCCTTTTGAGGGTGATGCCCCGTCCAGGTACCCCCCCCCAGGTTGGGTTCCTTATTATTTTTAGTCTGTATTAGGCTATTTATTTTATTCTTGGCGATAGTGCTCTCTGTTCAATTTATTTTATTCATTGTTTACCTCCTCGTGGTAGCGGCAGCCTCAGATCTAACCGCTGCCCCGAGGTAGGCTACGCACCCTATTGAGCACATTTTTGTTTCCGTGTTTATGTGTGATGGTTATTTAGTGGAGTAGGCTTATTTTGCTTCCATCCCTTGCCCTCGGCGTGAGATCCATCAGGTTGAGGAGTTTTGGTTGCTGTTTCCTCCAGGGTCGTTTTTGGTGGGCAGAGTGAGCCCATTAGTTCTCTTCCTTCCTTTGGGGAATAGAGTTCTTTGGATGTGTCTCCTCTAGGCTAATCGCCTTCTTGCCCCTCTTCTCGATCCCGGTTGGTTCTCGGCACAAAATTTCTCTCCTTGTTTGCTTCCTCCTCCCCTCCGCACTCCTTCCATTTTCCTAGCCTATACTAGGTTAGGTCCCTATTAGGCTTTGCCTAGGCAGGAGTCGGGCATCGAGGCTTGGTCGCTTCCCTCCCTTAGTAGTAGGCCACCCTCCTAAGTTTCATTTTTCTTGGAGTGGTATATGTGTGCAGTTGAGCGGGTTATATATTTCCCCCTGTCTCCTGTTCTCTTTCTTCGTAGCCTACCATTCTCCCCTACTCCACCCCCTCCCCCCCCCACCCCTCCAGCCTTGCTCTACTTGTGCGGGTGACGCTAGATGGCGTTTTCTCCGAGTTCAGGGACTTCTCCATTTGGTAGAGGGATTCGCTCCCTCCCATACAGTCCCTAGCATCGCTGTGTTGGTGTTGGTGGTTCGTTCACTCGTAGCTCGAACGTGTTCGAACACTCTATCCCGCATTTCTTTCTCCCCGTCGGGTTACTTGGCTGGGTTATTATACTTGCTCCGGCTTATGTTATGAATATACGAGCATCTTGCCCACCTTGTTTCTCTGGCGGGGAAGTAAGTGAGGAAGGGATTTATATAATATAAGAGGAGCGGATCCCTCCTGTCTCCGGAGCATTTGCCCTTTATACCATCACTTGTTTAATGTTATTGTTTATGAATATACATATTTAAATAACTGTGTTTATCTAACGGAGTACTCTCCTTATTTATATATGTGAGTCCGGTTCTACACCCGGGGGTTCCGCCGTTATTTTTACTGGCAACCCTTGCGGTGAGTTCTTGTTGTCTCATTCCTTTCATTCCCCGGAGTATTCCGGGGTCTGGAAGCCTTTACCTTCCACTCTGTGTATTTTAGAGCTTATTGGCCTAGTTTATGATAAAGGATTTCTTCTCCGCCGGAGTATTCCAGTTGCAGTTGAAATTCCCGGCCTTGCCAGCTTTAGATTGCTTAGAGTGGTAGGTTCATATACTTTTTCCACTTACAGACTGTTCGCTGTGAGGAGCCGGGGTGTACCGCGTCACTACAACAACCTTACGGTCACGTAGTGTGCCGGACCCACGCTGGTTGTGCGGTCCGGCTCGACGATCTTGTAGTGTGGCACCCTGATGGTTGTGAGGTTTGCTTCGCCTTGTGCGCAACCGTCCAGGATGAGTCGGTAAGTGACAGTCTTCCTCCGTTTTACGCTCCTCATTTTGAATATTGTTTACGTGGTTCCCGGACTGTTTTTTTCGTCCTTGGCTAATTGCTGGTTTTCTTACAGGCGGACGAGTCCTCCAAGAAGTCAGCCTTGGAATCTCTCCGGGCCTGGGTGGCTGGGTTTGGTAGGAATGTTCCGTCGGGGAAGCCCTACGTCCTCGACGCGAAGTTGAGGGACCTGCTCTACCCCGGCGCACGGGTGGCGGCCGCAGTGCCAGAAGATCTTGCCACCCCCATCATCCAGCAGATCCGGGATGCGACCCAGCCACCCCAAGTGGATATCCTCTACGCTGAGGTTTCAGAGGACGTCGCCGCCTTGGACTTAGACCTGGAACCTATGGCTACCGAACAGGACCAGGTGGTAAGTAGCGAGGTAGGTGAGGTTGTTGGGGCGGGCCCCCTTTTTGACTCCCCAGCTTCTTCCGTTTCTTCTTTTTCAGGTTTTGGGAAGTCTTCCTCCTTGGGTGATAGAGCTCCATCAGCTATCCCCAAGTTGAAGTTGAAGACTTCATGGAAGGCGAAGGGCTATAAGTCCTCGTCCTCCAAGAAAGCATCGCCTTTCCCCCCGTCGAAGGCTAAGGTCTCAGCACCTGTAGCCTCCGGGAGCAAGTCTGGTTCCTCCGGCAAAGGCGCAAGTAAGAGGGCAGCAAAACCAAGCCCTCCTCGCCAACCTGCCTTTGACGTGGAGGCTTTCGCGAACCAGCTTTTTAAAAGGTTCACAGAGGATATCGACACCAAGTTCAATAAGATATCCGAAAAGTTTGCCAATTATGACAACATACTGGCGGGAATCTCTAAACCACCCGCAGCCGAACCCCAGTATGTCATTCCCGACACAGCGGACCTCCCGCCTTCGATGTCGGTAACCCTTGGCGTTTCGCCCTCCGGGCCATCCAACATGATGGCAAACTTACAATTGAAGGTCTTGGCACGAGACGGTTGGAGGAGTTAGAATTCTTCCCCGCCGATCTCTTGCCCCCGTACCCAGGCTTCGTAAGGTTGACAGAGGAAGCATGGATACGTTCTGATAAGGTTCCCAGGGAGACTGTCATCGTCCCTAGGGACCAAGCTCAGTCGGCTCTCCTGCGCACTCTGACGGAGTGGCAGGCAGACAACACAAAGTTGACTCCTTTCAAGGACAACTTTACCATGTTTGCCCTGGGAGACAACTTACCAACCCCCTGTTTGAACAAAGTTGCTCTGGCTACGGCCCGAGCGTGCTTTGAAGGTAATCCGTTACCGCAGCTGAGGGAAACAGACCCCACTTCCCTGGTATTCCCGGGAAGTGACGAGTTCTGGATGGATGCTCCGTCCACTTTCACTGTCGGGAAGTTGGACCCCTTCTGTGCTTCCTCACAGTTTAGTGAGGAGCTCCCCAAGCTGCCGGAATCTTTGCTAAAGGCGGAGTTTGATGCCCGGACTAAGCTAGCCCGGTCCCTGAACTCCGTCTGCCTCACGGAAGCCACTGCCGTCTCCTACGCGGACGAGCCATTTTTCCAAGTCTTGGCTAAGTCCCTGCTAGCTGGCTTTCAGTCTGACCTTTTTGAGTTCATCATGGCCAGACTGGAATGCAGAAAATTCATCTTTGCCGATGCTACTATCCGTCACGAGCCTAACAAGCTCGTAAAGAGCTCGATCTGGGGGCCTAACCTCTTCCCAGAAGAAGAGGTTTCGAATGTTATGACTGAGGCTACAAGGGCCAACCAGAGTCTGCGCTCTCGCTGGGGCATCTCTGCCTACAAGCCCAAGACCCCAGAATCTGGCGGCCCCCAGACGAGAGGAGGCAAACGTTTTAGGAGGCATAAGAGGCCCCACCATCAGGCGGTAGTTCAAGCTGTCCCGGTCTCGGCAGTGGCACAGCCCTCCACCTCAAAGGCTCACCCCCAACAATATGTGCTGGTCCAACCAGCTCATTCCCTTGCTGCGCCCTCGTATGTTGCTTCGCCAGCATACAACCCCACCTATGAGGGCCGTGGATACTTTCACGGCCTTAACAGGATCGCAAGGGGGGAAAGAGGTAGGGCCCCTCATAGAGGAAAAGCAAACACCACCCCAAGAGGAAAACCTGGACGTGGTAGAGGGAACAAACCCGCTCCCTCCCACTGAGAAAACACAGGTAGGTGGTCGCCTGTATTGGTTCAGGGACCAATGGACCTTCAGCCCTTGGGCACACAGCATTGTGTCCAAAGGTCTAGGATGGAGCTGGATCAAGGACCCTCCTCCTCCAACCAGGTTTTACCAGCCACCCTCATCAATCCTACAGGATTACGTGGCAGAATTGCTCAACAAACAAGCAATAAAGAAAGTAAGGCACCTAAAGTTTCAAGGCAGGTTATTCACAGTTCCCAAAAAGACTCAGATCAGCAAAGAGTGATCCTGGATCTGTCGGCGTCTAAATCTCTACATAAAATGCGACAAATTTCGCATGCTTACGGTAGCTCAGGTACGGACTCTACTTCGCGTGGAGCTGTCACCACCTCTATCGATCTTTCAGACGCTTATTATCACGCCCCGATTGCGCGGAACTTCTCTCAGTTCCTCGGTTTCAGACTCGGGAATCAAGCCTACTCGTTCAAGGTCATGCCCTTCGGTCTGAACATTGCGCCCAGGGTATTCACCAAGCTGGCGGACACGGTAGTTCAACAACTCCGGTCCCGAGGGATATCCCTAGCAGCGTACCTAGACGATTGGATAATTTGGGCACCAACAGTTCTGGAGTGCCAGAAGGCTACGTCCATAGTCATCAACTTCCTGGAGTCGTTAGGTTTTCAACTGAACAGAGAAAAGTCCCGCCTGACTCCGAGTCCCGGTTTCAGTGGCTGGGCCTCCAGTGGGATCTGTCCTCTCACACGTTATCTCTCCCGCCTCCCAAGAGGAAAGAGATAGCATCTCTCACCAGGAAATTTCTCAAAAATCAATCGGCATCCCGCCGATCCCAAGAAAGGGTCCTTGGGTCTCTTCAATTTGCCTCAGTGACGGACCTGCTCTTAAAAGCGAAACTAAAAGACATAAACAGAGTGTGGCGGAGTCGAGCCAATGTCAAGCTCAGAGACAAGGTCTCCTCTATTCCTCGAATC